>NW_010187295.1:0-6345 GCF_000695765.1 Mesitornis unicolor | reverse complement strand
AAAGCCAATGGCATCTTGGCCTGCATTAAAATCACTGCGACCAGCAGGTCCAGGGAGGTGATTATCCCCCTGTACTTGGCACTGGTGGGGCCGCACCTCGAGTACTGTGTTCAGTTGTGGGCCCCTCACTCTAAGAAGGATGTTGAGATTCTGGAGCGTGTTCAGAGAAGAGCCACAAGGATGGTGAGGGGTCTGGAGAACAAGCCTTATGAGGAGCGGCTGAGGGAACTGGGGTTGTTTAGCCTGGAGAAGAGAAGGCTGAGGGGAGACCTCATCACCACCTACAACTACCTCAAGGGAGGTTGTGGAGAGGTGGGTGCTGGTCTTTTCTCCCAGGTGATGGAGGACAGAACAAGGGGAAACGGCACCAAGCTGTGCCAAGGGAGGTTCAGGTTAGAGATAAGGAGGAAGTTCTTTACTGAGAGGGTTGTCAGAGGCTGGAACAGGCTGCCCAGGGAGGTGGTGGAGTCACCATCCCTGGATGTATTTAAAGAGCGGGTAGACGAGGTACTTAGGGATATGGTTTAGGGGGTAGACAGGAACGGTTGGACATGATGATCTCAGAGGTCTTTTCCAACTGAGCGATTCTGTGATCCTGTGTTAACAAAAGATTACGTTTTATCAACGATATTGGGGAAGCCTTGTGAAAAGAACTCAGAACAGTTTTAGCATGTGATATGAACAGACAGGAAAAGAGACTCCATGGCTAATGCACAGAGGCTCTAGCTTTGCGTTTGAGTTTTCTGCAGTAGAAGTGTGTGCTGGGACAGGATTGAATCAAAATCAACAAGGCTGTGCATAGCGCACAGTTTGCTACACAAACAAGCTTTGATAAGAATAATGACAGTTGAAATATATTGTTATTAAATTTAAATAATTAATAAACCCATTCTAGATTTTTATATTGCTCTTTCATTGGTATAATAAATCAATTTTGTTTAATTGCTACTGAAATTATACATTTAAAAATGTACCTCCACATAAGTGAGGAAGGAATTTTCTCTAAACAGGCAAAACTGTCCATAACCTTCTATTACAGTTTTTTAGTGAGGTAGAAATTGAGGAAATAATTGTAATCTGAATTTAAACTTGCATTTATGTTTGTATCAATTAATTAAAGTGATAATTATGAAAATTCAAAAATATTTAAGCTTTTTAAAGACATCTTAGTTTCATCTTTACCTTTCTCACTGTATCCAATGAAAAGCTGAATACTGTGTTAAAAAGCTGAAACAGTGTAAATACTGATGAAATAAAGGACTGCTTTCCATTGTACATAATAAAAAGGACTGCTTATTGTAATTTTCATTTCTCTCACTTTCATTTTTTTGTTTCATGCCCCAGCATTTAATTTTGTAGCAGTACAACAAGCTCTTGAATTGCATTCATAAGCAAGACAGCTTCTATTAAAAAAAAAAGGAAAGAGAGAGGGAGAAGAAAAAAATCAGGTATCTTGTATTAGATGAGATAAAACTTAAAAAGGGTAGATTTAGACTTGACAACAGGAAAAAATTATTTACTGTGAGGGCAGTGAGACACTGGCACAGGTTGCCCAGGGAAGTTGTGGATGCCCCCTCCCTGGAAGTATTCAAGGCCAGGTTGGACAGGACTTTGAGAAACCTGGTCTAGTGGGAGGTGTCCCTGCCCACAGTAGGAGGCGTGGAATCACAGAATCACAGAATCACAGAACATTAGGGATTGGAAGGGACCTCAAAAGATCATCTAGTCCAATCCCCCTGCCGGAGCAGGAACACCTAGATGCGATTGCACAGGAAGGTGTCCAGGCGGGTTTTGAATGTCTCCAGAGAAGGAGACTCCACAACCTCTCTGGGCAGCCTGTTCCAGTGCTCTGTCACCCTCACTGAGAAGAAGTTTCTTCTCCAGTTTAAGTGGAACCTCCTGTGTTCCAGCTTGTGCCCATTACCCCTTGTCCTATCATTGTTTGTCACCGAGAAGAGCCTGGCTCCATCCTCGTGGCACTCACCCTTTAAATATTTATAAACATGAATGAGGTCTCCCCTCAGTCTCCTCTTCTGCAAACTAAAGAGACCCAGCTCCCTCAGCCAGATGAGATGATCAGATGATCTTTACAGTCCCTTCCAACTAAAACCATTCTATGATAAAAAAATCTTTTAGGTAAAAAGATTGAAATATTAGTTTACTTATGGATTCTGCTTGCAGTTTGTGTACTATTTTGTTGAGTTAGATTTTTATAAAATAATAAAGAAAACAAAAATGGAACATCTGACAAATGAGGCAAACATGGCTGTACAA
Source organism: Mesitornis unicolor (assembly GCF_000695765.1). Taxonomy (NCBI): domain Eukaryota; kingdom Metazoa; phylum Chordata; class Aves; order Mesitornithiformes; family Mesitornithidae; genus Mesitornis; species Mesitornis unicolor. The sequence goes on along the minus strand of NW_010187295.1, from coordinate 4,071 downwards.
TCATTATTGCACATTATTAAAAAAAAACAACAAAACAACTCCCCCAGAAAACAACTCCCCAAAAAATCAAAACCAACCAAAGAAACAAACATAGTGGGATTTTTTTTTATAGCATTTACTGCAAATTGAAGCATTTTAGTATTTGTATAAACATGTTTTTTGAAGTGAAGTATAAGGAAGTAAGAATTCATTCCAGGTAACTCATGTTACATGACCTCTGAAATGAACATACCTATTTTACAGGTTATATGTAGGTCACAGGCATATTTTAAACTGTTTCATGTGGCACCAGCTTCTAACAGTTTCTTCTATGATGAAGAAAATAAAAATTTTCTTATTGTTAAACACTGTTAATACTGCTCAATTTTGCTGTCCTCAGTTCAACATCCACAAACACAGGCCCTGCATCATGTTGTGTTTCTGAAGGTGGTGTCAGTTTGCCACATTGAAGGACCGTTTCCCTCTTTTGCGCAGAATTTTTCAAATGTTTTTAATATTATCAAGATCTGGAACTGCCAGCTTCCATTACCATCCTCTCCATTTCTCCAGCAACTGATATTTTTATTCTTCCTTTAAGATCTGCATCTCAGACCAACCCTCTCTTTCCTCTCTTCTGCTGTGCCTTGTACCCCACACTATAACTGCTGACCCAGCGGCCAGAACCTGCCTTCTCTGGGGACTTAAATCCATTTGGCTTTACTCTACTATAGGCTCAGTGTGGGATCTGACATAATTCCACCTTTATTTTGGTTGAGATGGTTGACAAGGATCATAATGCTGTGTGTAGGTGCCTTAATGCTTGGATGATCCAGCAGTTTGAACTGAAGCTCTAGCTCTTCTTTGGTACATATTTCACTTACATAGTGTAGTATTCACTCTCATATTAATTTACACTTCCTATTATATCTCTAAGACCACCCCTCTAACCAGTCATTAACCATGTGTTAAATCTTTATTTTACAGCTATTAGTAGAAACCTATGTTCTGCCCAGGCTATATATCTCTTAAATACTATTAATAGATATTTCCCATTTCTCCTGTCTTCTTCTGTTGCATGCCACCAGTGTGTTCACTAGGCCTTTGATGGACTAAATACAACCAGATCATTATACAAATACCAAATTCCCATCAGTCTCATTTTCATGATTATTGTTCCAACAGAGCATTTTTAAGCCTTCGGAGTACTGTTTTAGGTTACCATGTTTACAGCTTACTACAGTTTTCACAGAAAAAGAATTTCTTATTTTGCAGCCTGATTTTTGTTTCATCCAGGTACTGAAATGCTGCTTTTTAGATAAACTTTCCCACCACATTTGATACTGCTGATCATGTCTCTAAGTTGCTTCTCTCAAAGATCACTGTCTTTGACTTCCATGCTTCCATCCTAGTGCTCTTCTTTTCCGGCCTTTGTGCTGGTGGTGTTTGCATAGACTTGTCCTTAGTTCTTCTCCATTACCATCTCCTGGGATTTCAGTTCGTGCTGTAAATCTAGAGTGTCCTTGAACAATCTCATTCATTTACATGGACAGTGAAGTGTCTGCCTAGAGGCAGAAGTTAATTACTGTATTGTGTGTTATACAAATTAGTATTGTGTCTAAGCATCACTTCACTTTTAGGATGCTATCTGTTGGGACATATTGCTTGCCTGGTAACAATGGGCAAACTTTCCATTTCAGGCTAAATCTCTGATCAGCATTGTTATGAAAAAGAAAACAAATTGTATTTATATTTAATGTTATGCCCCTGTGCCTGCTAGTCTGTTGCAGGAAGAAAAATACTTTTAAAATTTCTTTTCTAAACTTCAAATCTACATTTTGTTCCCTGCTTTCCTTAGAGTCTATTGCTGTGTGTTAGTCTGCTGCCAGCATCCAGGGAGCAGGATTGTTATTCTCATCGTGTGAATGTTTTCTTTTCTCCACACACAGAGAGCCACAAACTCGTCAGAGAGAAAGTCTTGATTTTTTTTTCCTTTGTCCCTTTAAAACTCATTCATGGCAGGCATTACATGTAGTCAACCAGGGAAAAACATCTTTCTTTGTAAATAAATTAGGTGTGTTCCCCAAACAGTCTTTCTAACAGCCAATTTCCCATGTATTTTTCTAGCTCTGGTTGTGGGAATTACATGCTTGCAGACAACTGTAGAATGATTATTCCTATTTCATATCTACAAAGCTGAAGGTTTTGTTCCTATTCAGAAACAGTGTGGAAGATGTAGCCCAGGTTAGCTGGGAAATGACAGACAATTTTACTTGACCTGGAGGATCAGTGATCTTTGGAAGGTTTAAGGCCTCTTGAATCAACAAGTGTAAGAAGGGAAGAACATGTCATGCTTACATTGAAGTCAGCGACATAATTTCTTACTGCTTCAGTGGAATCAATTGTACCACCAGCAACTGAGGAGGGGGCAGGGAAGGAGCAAAACACAGTAATTATTTTCTCACTGGAACTGGAACATTTGAATATTTCTATTTTTAAGTTGAGGACTGTTTTACTCCCATCTTTTATCTGATATTCCGTGTTGGTTCTGGTGTAAACATCAGGCTTCATTACTGCTTTCCTTTTATATATGTACATAATTTCTTTATAATTTTTTCCAAAATTCTGGCTATTGTAGCAGCTTTTACAAATGAAACTGAAGAATGTATACAGATGCTCTTTACAGGAAGAGAGTGAAGTTTTCTCTCTCTCCCCTTCTGGTCCAAGAAACATTGATTTAGAAAATGTGGAACAGATCCCACAGGACACTAGAATATTCAGTAGCTTGGTAAATATGCAGTGATCTAGGATATGTGTTCAAATATTTGCTCCACATCATGCAAGCAACCATGATTTGAACAAAGATCTCTTTTTATTTATTTTTTTTAAATGCCTGTTTACCTGCTGGCTTCTCTCTCAGTTTTATCATTGAGATCAGAAAACTGTGCTTAGGCTACCAAAGCACATCACCTGGGCGAAGTGAAGAAATCAAGTAAATATAGATGATAATGTACCCTTAGGAGCTGATCTAATCTGAATATTTAAATATGCCTTGTAAAGAGGAATCTTAGTCTGACTTTTAACTGGTGAAATGATAAACTCTGAGTGCTCCCTCTCATCAGTAAGCGTGAGAAAGCTAAGACTTGTACTGTAAGGAACTGTACACTGACCTAAGGTTAATGACAGTAGCAGAGGTGATAATGTGTTCATTTATCAGAAACTATGAGAAAAGAATTTGAAACTAAGTTGGTAAGTTGTGCCTCACACTCTTTTGTTTGACCGGTAACAAAGAAAAGTATCACCAAAGAAATGCCTGTTCTTGAGCAGGTGTGCATAACATACTTTCTGTATGGTTTAGCTGAGATGGTACATTTTTCATGAGACAGATGTGGACATCTTTCTCCACTTGACTTCAACCAGACATCTATGTCCCACTGTGAACGACTCTTTATAGGTCAAGTTGCGTTGGTTCTCAAGCACCGTATGGCAAACTTTGGCTGGGAGGATGTCCTTTATCACCCCAACCCTTCCTAGCTCCTGTGAAGCTTCAAGTGAAGCCCCTGCCAGCACCTGCTGTATTCCAGGACGAAATCCATTCACCTGTGTGAGGAAGAGCCACATGGACGCCTGTGAAGCTAAGAGGAGCCACACGGCTGTAGGAAAGCTTTTATATTTATTTATTTAGGGTACAAAAGTTTGTGTGCTTATTTAGACAAAGTTGGCATCTGTAAGGAAAATGGAGAGTACTGGAGGCGCCGAGGTGTGCCTTCCCTGACCTTCCGTCCCCAAGTGGACCTTGCCGTCACTCTAAGTGTGGGTCTGCAGCGGTGAGCGGCGTTTTTCATAGCAACCGTGCGGGGGATGAAAGAGTGCACCCATCACCAGAGCCCCCTACTCCCTGTAACCTCAGCCTAGCAGCTACGGCCGTAGCTCCTATTTTTAAACGGACCGTGGCAGCTGTTTCCCCTTCGTCCCGGCGGCGCAAGGGCCAGCTGCGTTTCCAGTCCCGCGGCGGTGACAGCGCCTCCCAAGAGCGACAGGGGAACCCCGAGAGACGACAGCAGCAGTGACCGCGCCGGGCCAAGTACCTCCACC
>NW_010187294.1:0-2690 GCF_000695765.1 Mesitornis unicolor | reverse complement strand
TTGGACCCAAATTTGAGGTTTTGGGCACAGGAGAGTGGTTTTATGGCTTCATATTTGTGGGTCTGGGCACAGGAGGGTGGTTTTTTGGACCCAAATTTGAGGTTTTGGGTGCAGGGGGGTGGTGTTTTAGACCCGAAAGTTGCGGTTCTGGGAGCAGAGGGTGGATTTTTGGCCTCCACAGTTGCAGTTCCAGGCACATGGGGTGTTTTTTTGGACCCAAAAATTGAGAAATAGAGGTTCCAGGCACAGCAGGTGATCTTTTGGATCCAAAATTTGAGCATCCAGGCACAAGGAGTGGTTTATTGGACCCAAAAGCTGAGGTTTCAGGCACAGGGGGTGGTTTATTGGACCCAAATTTGATGTTTTGGGCAGAGGGGGTGGTTTATTGGACCCAGAAGTTGGGCTTTCAGGCACAGGGACTGGTTTTTTTGGTCTCCAAACTTGAGGTTTCAGGCACGAGGGGTGGTTTATTGGACCCAAACTTGGGGGTTTGGGCACAGGGGGTGGTTTTTTTGGATCCAAATTTGAGGTTTCAGGTACGGGGGGTGGTTTATTGGACCCAAATTTAAGGTTTTGAGTGCAGAAGATGGTTTATTGGACCCATAAGTTGTTGTTCCAGGCACAGGGGGTGGTTTTTTGGACCTGGATTTGAGGCTTTGGGTGCAGGGGGTGGTGTTTTGGACCCAAAAGTTGTGGTTTTTTTGGACCCAAATTTGAGGTTCCAGGCACGGGGTGGTTTTTTTGACCCTGATTCGAGGTTTTGGGTGCAGGAGGTGGTGTTTTGGACCCAAAAGTTGGGGTTTTGTGTGTGGAGGGTGGTATTTTTGGACTCAAACTTGAGCATCCAGGCACATGGGGTGTTTTTTTGGACCCAAAAGCTGAGGGTCCAGGCACAGGGGGTGATTAATTGGATCCGAACTCGAGGTTTTGGGCACAGGGGGTGGTTTTTGGACCCAAAAATTGCGGTTCCAGTCACAGGGGGTGATTTATTGAACCCAAATTCGAGGTTTTGGGAGCAGGGGGTGGTTTTTGGGCTCCAAATTTGAGGTTTCAGGCACAGGGGGTGGTTTTTTGGACCCAAACTTGGGGATTTGGGCACAGGGGGTGGTTTTTTTGGATCCAAATTTGAGGTTTCAGGTACGGGGGGTGGTTTATTGGACCCAAATTTAAGGTTTTGGGTGCAGGGGGTGGTTTTTTGGACCCAAATTTGAGGTTTTGGGCGCAGTGGGGTGGTTTTTTGGACCCTGATTTTATGTTTTGGGTGCAGGGGGTGGTGTTTTGGACCCAAAAGTTGGGGTTTTGGGAGCAGAGGATGGTTTTTTGGACTCAAATTTGAGGTTTTGGGCACATGAGGTGTTTTATTGGACCTAAAAATTGAGAAATAGAGGATCCAGGGACAGGGGGTGGTTTTCTGAACCCAAAAGCTGAGGTTCCAGGCACAGGGGGTGGTTTATTAGACCCAGACTCGAGGTTTTGGGCATAGGGGCTGGGTTTTTGGACCCAAACATTGCAGTTCCAGGCACAAGGGATGATTTATTGGACCTAGATTTGAAGTTTTGGGCGCAGGAGGTGGGTTTTTTTGCTCCAAATTTGAAGTTTCAGGCATGGGGAGTTGTTTTTTTGACCCAAATTTGGGGATTTGGGCACAGGGGGTGGTTTTTTTGGCTCCAAAGTTGTGGTTCTGGGCACAGGGAGTGGTTTATTGGACCCAAATTTAAGGTTTTGGGTGCAGAAGGTGGTTTATTGGACCCATAAGTTGTGGTTCCAGGCACAGGGGGTAGTTTTCTGGCCTCCAAATTTGGGGTTTTGGGTGCAGGGGGTGGTTTTTTGGACCCAAATTTGAGGTTTTGGGCCCAGTGGGGTGGTTTTTTGAACCCAGATTTTATGTTTTGGGTGCAGGGGGTGGTGTTTTGGACCCAAAAGTTGTGGTTTTTTTGGACCCAAATTTGAGGTTCCAGGCACGGGGTGGTTTTTTTGACCCTGATTCGAGGTTTTGGGTGCAGGAGGTGGTGTTTTGGACCCAAAAGTTGTGGTTTTTTTGGACCCAAATAACTTGTGGTCACGGTGTCTGATTTTTTTACACTTCAGTTGTCTGCGCTATTTAAGCGAATATTTATCACGAAACACTCGGCGTTTTCAAAGCCGTGAATTATGGACGCGTCTAAAAGCACTCTTAGATGTTACTGTCGCAGCAATAGGTAATAACTGTAACTCTTTCATTATAAATGGAATTAAAACCTTGCTCCGCAGGAAATTTGAGCGTTAAGGACTGAATTTCCTGGTTTTAGTTTGGAAATAATAAATAATGGCATCGCTCTGGTCTGCGGAAATGCAGGGTAATCCAAGCAGGTTTAATTTGCTTTCTGAGCCAAAACGGGTCAGGATTTGCTCAGTTAAATGTTGGGAAATGTTGGGTTTATTCGGAAACTAAGGTGGTTTTGATGAATGGGTCTGGCCTTGCGTCTCCTGCTCTGGTACCGCTGTAATTAATCGGGATCTGAGTGTTCATCCAAGCTAAGGATTACCAAGATATTGGGGGAAAAAAGGCTTAAAGCTAAGGATTAACAAGAGATTGGGGGGAAAAAAGGCTTAAATTATCTTAAAGAAGGTAAGAGAGGATGTAAAATAGGTGGTGGATCGTGCGATTCCAGTTTTTCCTCATCGGGATCTTTTATACGTGTGAATAAATG
>NW_010187293.1:22399-49227 GCF_000695765.1 Mesitornis unicolor | reverse complement strand
GGAAGGGCCGGCTCCTCTCCTCAGCGCTGTGGGTTGAAACGTTTTAGCAGCCGTAAACGATTGAAACGTAAAAACAGCCGCCAGGAGAATTAACTTCAGTTATCGTTACAAACCAACACTTAAGAAACAAAGTTAATGCCTACTCCATGTTTCTTTTTTTTTTGTCAAAAGTGGTGTCCTGTATGGTGCTCTGCATGGACTGAGCCTCGAAGAGGGGCCGAGTTGTGTGTACCACAAAATAAGGTGCTTTTGCCCAAAAACTGCCTGACTGACTGTAAGTCTGGAGTTCCTCAGGGTCAGCTGTGAGGTGTGTGCTCATGATGCTCTTCTACCATAGAAGTCCTGTTCGGTTCAGCCCGCTTTTACAGGGTACAGTGCAAAACAGAGACAAAACTTCCAGCTTGGAAAGACTAAACCCAAATTCTCCATGTGAACAAAGCCTCGGTCCTCTACTGACCCAGAGTTTCCCCCATTGGTTCAATGTATTGACTTAAGGCTGCAGGACCTTTAGTACATCCAATACCTCACCACCTCCGCATTATTTTGGCACCCTGAGCTGCTTTTTCTCACCTCCACCTTAGAGCTCTTACAGGAGTTATCAGTGCAGTCTTCTGTCTCTGGAATAAACTGGAGCTGCTAGGCACACAAAACTAGACCGTGTTACCATTTGGACCACAGTGCCAACTGCATCCAATAGTCCTCTTTTTTATTTAAAAAAGAAGAAAGAAAGAAAGCTTGACCAAATAGATTCAGGCTCTGAATTTGAATTCTGAATTCTACACTTTTAGTTCCCTGCTGCATTTGTTATTTATATGGCTTTGTATAGCAAATACAACTACTGCTCGTGATAAACACATGAATTACAAAGTGAAGAATAATGAATTGTGTCAGCCAGAGAGAGAGAGAGATAAGGAAGACAAACCAAGTGCTGTAATAAGAGGAAAAAAGCAGCAGCAATGACACTGCATTCAGGAGCCACAGATGCAAATTATCTTGGGAAAGAGGTGTGGAAATTACAGTAGCTACTCCTGTGAAAGCATCAGGTTAGTGTTCAGTAATAGACATATGAACAAATGAAGCTTTAAAAATCATGAGAAAAGGAACAAAAACTAAAACTCTGGTAGAATACATTTATTTAGAATTCCCCGAAAATATGTTTATTAATAAAATAGACAATTCTTGATTTGGATTAGAATTAACATGGAAATATTTTACAGTATTATAGCTTCTAGCTCAGAGTTTATAGTTCAGCTCCATTTTAGAAGAGGCCAAACTTTCAACACCCAAAATTGTCTTGATACCCCCAAACTGATCCCCAATTGAGTGGTAGCAGCAAACATTTGCCATTTTCCAAAGAGTAATTGCGATGCTTTTCTGCCTGAAGTTCTCTTGTCTATCAGCTCCTCAAATGTGTGCCGAAAGTAAACTCTGAACTGAATTCATCCTCAAATTGACAAAGAGCAGGTGAGGGGACTGATTCCAGCCTCAGTAAATAAAAATGCATTTTCAACTCATGTTTGATGAATTTATCAATGCCTTTGCACAGACTATTTTATGGCCCTCTGTATAGATAATGTACATTTGAAAAGGTTAGGTTAGCTGCATGGAACAGGCAGTTCCTCCGGAGGTACTTCCTCAAGCAGTTAAAAGACAAGGAGGTCTTTCCTCTTTCTGCTTCCCTTCTAGCAAGAACGAGGCATTTTACCCACTGCCGTAAGATTTTTTTGCTTTTTCAACAATAGATCATAATAACCTTTTTCCTTTGTGTGCATGTTCTGTTCTTTTTCACTGCTTAAACCAAAAAAAAAAGAACAAAAATGCAGCATATTTACCCTCGAGGTGGCTCTTAGTCCTAAACTCAGCCCATTATTTTATTTCTACAAGCAATGCGTTTTTTTCAAATGATGCCCTGTAGGATACAAGGTTTTTTATGCAGTCAGAAAAGCCATTGCACAGAGCTGAACATGGGTAGAGCTGAAGTTTCAACTTATATTAGCTTAGCTTTAAGCCAGAACCATACATCTTTTCAGTACGTGCTCTGATCTCTTCGTCTTGTAACATAGTACAGGTTTTCTGAAGAATTTAAATGTGAAATATTACGAGCTGCTCTTGAAAACAGCCTACTTTTGTTGCACAAATCAAGGAAACAGTGTCTCAAATGAAATTATTCGTTCAGTAGATGAATTCTGACTTGTCTTCGTATTTTCTGTGCAAGATGATGCAATTGAATGTGCACACTTGCGTACTGGATCGACCGAAAATACCCAAATTTCATCTGAACACATGTAACAACGGCAATAGTAGAGTTACATAGGCTTGGGTGCTTTATCATGTCCTTGCTTTTGGTTCTGCTTTTCCATAGTGCCATTTAACACAAGGAGTGCTTGTTCTCACTGTAGCTGCCTGAAGGCTGGTAATTTCTGGTGGTCTTTTTGCAAGTTTCTTCATCTGGGGGGTTTATTTTGCTAATAATGTACACCTCACTGCATTAGTCTTACACCAAGCAGAAGCATCACTTATGGATGGTTACGTCAAAAAATCTCAGTGTATGTTATTGCAATATCATATGTCATAAGTGTGTAATAGTTCTTTATTCTGTGTGCTGTTACCTTATAAGTGCAAAAGTACTAAAAAAAAAAAAGCATGGACAGTATAGAAACAGAGATTCCAGAAGTGGTTAATGGCCTCTGAAAAGGTGTGGTGGTGTTCAGCCTCATGGCGTGTTTGAAACCTTAATTAATTATATGGTGTTAAAAGATAATTGGAATTTTCAGGTGCTAATGACTGTAAATACACAGAAATAATCACGGGGATACGAAGTGTATGGAAGAATTGGCTTTGTCTTCTGCAATGTGCCAGGTACACACCACATGGGGGTTAGGAGATGCGATTAGGAGACTGATGCCGACGAATTTATGCTAGTATTTCCGATGTCACTGGTATGGCCATTGTACATTCAGGATTCCAGCCTCGGCAGCAGCGGCAGCAGCCTCATTATTGAGGGGTTTGATCTCATGTTTAAGCAAAGGCTCACTAGAAGGGAGCCTAAAAGTAGCCAGGAGGCTGGCTTAGTAACTTCAGCACAGGGGAAAGTGCTGAGCTTTCCAGGAGATGGATGAATGGACGAGGGGAGTCTTTTTAAAGGTTATGAAGTCCTTCTTTCTCCCTGTGTCTGAGAACTCCTATTGAAGTGAAAGGAACCTCTGTCCTATTCATTTCAAAGGAGGTTTTGTCAGGAAAAAGAGCTTGATCAAAGTAGCTACTAAGCATGCTTAGTGGCTCATGTTCAGAGTTAAATGTATCAGCTGTTCCAAACCATTTCTATTTCAAATTATTCAAAGGGTTTAGGGGACTGGCAGCCCGCACATCTTCCTCTTTGTGGTCACCAAAACCTATCAGCCAAAACCTGAAATTTAGTATGGAATAGCTTCTGAATGGAAATGACAAAAGTTGAAAATTGAGTTAGAATCTCCAGCTCAACAGCAACATGCACCGTATAAAACTGACTAAAAAGACAGCTACGAAAATAGCTGATTCCCCACATAATAGCAGGAAGGTAAAATGATGAAAAATGCTTGAGCTAGGAAGCAGCAGGAAGCTCCTGATTTAAGAGCTTTATACCAAAAAAACCCCATGTCAAGAAATACATTTAAAATGAAAGGAAAGTGTGCTTTATGTCTGAAGGTTGAGACAGGCATCAGGAGGGGTCATCAGCTCTTTAAAGGCACCTGGTGCAGTTGCTTCCTATTGTAGAAAATCTTGGATTCTTAGTCAAAAGCTAAATCTACTCTTGACTTTTATGACAAAATTCAACAAGTGAGTTAACAACGATGCTATTATGAAACCAGATTAATTTGTCTTACCATTATACTCCCTAAACCTGCATATTTATATGACAGGCTACTTCCTTACCTCCTTATATGACACAGACTACACAAAAATACAGGTTTGCCCAGCAGATACCAGTCAATAAAGCTTTCATTTTAGGAGAGGTCATCGGGAGGTGCTTACAGAGACATTCAGTTCTACCTTGTAGGCTGAAATTTGTTCTTCATCAATACAGAGGTGCATAAATGTCTATACTCATCTCTCTCACCGTTAGTATTTAAATTGAGCGTATGTTGAACATCAAGCAAAGCCATTAGCCACCTGTGCGAGTGTAGCTCAGAGGCGCAGGAATCTAGGGCTGATTTCTAAAACAGGCAGGATAGAATAGGAGGTAAAAATGATGCATTTGACTAAATAAAACCAGATGATGCTCGCTGTGGCACGGGCTGGTGCCTTCCTGGTCATTCTGAGGAGCGCTGCAGATTCCACTGCTGATGTAGGACTCACGGAAATGTTGTGTATTCATTTGTTTTACCACCAGGAGAAAGGCAACTTTACAATGCAGTGACCAATATGGAGGAAAAGAATGGTTATGGCTGGAACTAGAAAACTGCTGTTCAAATTGGTACCTGACAAGGATTGTATTTATACTATATATATATATACATATATATACATACACACACACATATATGTATTTATTTATTTAATATATGTTTTGGAAAATATCAGCAGGCCTTAAAAAGAGAGGGATTTACTCAACTGTTATTTAGAAAAATCTAACAGAGAAAACCATGAAAACCAAGTTTTCAATTACATACAAATTTATCCCAAAGTCTTACACCTCAGGAGGCAAATAAAATATATATTTTTTAATATTAATTTTTTAAAAAATCAATGTGTTTTGAGGAGCTGGGAGCTCCCCATCTTGTGTTAAAAAAATGGAAAATAAACCCTATCCTTCCACTTAAAATGCCAGTAAAGTAAGAATCACAGAGTATTAAAAACTGTTGCCATTGTTATTCAGCATTCAGAGCCCAGAATGAAGGCATTTCCCTAAAGTGGTCTCTGTGAAAAAGCCTACCCTAGCAGTAGCCTTTCCTCTTCAGACCTTCGTAATTCTGCTGAATTTTAGCACAAGGATAGAAGTGGGCCTGCTTTCTAAAAATAAATTTGCAGGCAACTGTTAAAATAAGAAATCAGAAAATACACAAAACATTACTTTAAAAAAATATCCTAAAAAGCTACATGCCTATCTGAAAAAAAAATCTTGACAATTGCTGTCTTCTGGAATCGTGGCCCAGCTATAACAATTTCTGTTACTGATTAGTAATGGCTAATAGTTACTAATAATTTTCTTACTGATTAATAGATTTCCCTGCCCGCTTAGTTCTGAGGCTGATATGATTTGCTTTTTCTGTTACCTGTGTATAGAGCAGACCTTTACCTTGCACGCTGTCAGATCTCAAGTCGTCTTGCTCCAGTGACCTCCCTTTCAGTGTCACACTGTTCCTTTGAATGCTACCACAGCACAGCACAGCATGGCAGGGGTTCAAAGGGGCCTCTGGAGATCATCCAACCCCTGCCAGAGAAAGGTCACCTGGAGAAGATCACCCAGGAACACATCCAGGGGTCTGGATGTCTCCAGAGAAGGAGACTCCACACCTCTCTGGGCTGCCTGGGCCATGCTCTGTGCTCTCACAGTAAAGAAATTCTTCCTCACATTTAAGTTAAAACTCCTGTGTTCCAGTTTGTGACCATTGCCTCTTGTCCTGTTGCTGGGCACAACTGAGAAGAGTCTGGTCCCACCCTCCTGACACCCACCCTTGAGATATCTATAAGCATTTATAACCCGTAGGTTACCACCAATCTGGATCTCATCAGTGTCCCTGGTAGCGCAGGTCACTCGTGCTCTTGCCAGGTTTGGGCAACGAAAGTGTGGCACGACGCCTTCGAATCAGTGCTTGCGAAAGCCACTTTGTGAGGACGATTTCCTGCTCATCCACTCTCACTGATGACAGCTGCTCTGCAGAAATAACCCAGGTCTTGCTCCTAGCAGCGATTCCCTGCCCCAAATCACCGGTGCCAATTGTAGAGGCGTTTCACTAGGAGGAAATACTTTTATTTGACTGTGATGCTAATCAGAGGGAAGTTTATCATCACTCTTATTGGAGTACTGTTATCCTGCATTCTGTACTTCCCCAGGTTTTCTGAAGGATGGGGCTGAAAGCAATCACAGAAAAACAAAAGTCTCTCGACAATGTTACTGTGCATCTAGGAACGAAAATATTAACTTGATTGCAAGAAAAGTCAAAAGGAAAATGAAAGCATTTCCTTGGCAAGGAATAGTGCAGTGGCGATACTGTTTGTAGTAGACTCTCAGCACATTAATTCATAATAACAAAAGAAAGTTTTTAGTGTTAAGTTATGCAATCAACATATGGATTTTAAAATGTATTCAGGCTTCAAATTTCTGTACTTACTTGCCAAAGGGTTTATGTTTTTTTTTTTAAGGAAAATAGTATCAAAAAGACATTTTTGTTATGTAGACATCAGTCACAGCAAGTCTGATATAGCATTGCCTCTTCCAAATTGCTATTGATCACTGTTCATTGAAATATCTTGCTGCGCATACAGTCATATCTTGATAAATACAGGAGCGCTTTGGAAGACCTGCTTCCAGGAAAGCCACACATTTATACCAGCTATTGCTTCCTCAAGATCAATGTTGTGAGCTATGCTCAGCTGAGCAATTTATTCTTATTTAAGTGACTAATAATTCAGCATTGCTTCCTAAAAAGATGGGAGAGGTTTCCCTGTAAGTACATTCACCTTCTTCACTCTTGTGCTTTTGGTTCAGAGCCAAACTCTTTTTGGAAGGAGGAGCAGTGCGTTCACACTTGAGGAGGACCTCAATGCCTTGCCCCCATTGCCAAGTCCTGTCAGGAAAGCCCTGCTTTGGGGATTTGAACTCAAATGATGGGAGAGGTGGGAGCAGACAGGGAGAAGAAAGGAGGAAGCAGGAGAGGAGTACCGGTTGTAGATATTCATGTGTATTCAATCAGCCCCTTCCCTTGCTGTCACCTCCACATATCGCTCTCTATGACTACCCGAAAGGAGGTTGTAGCAAGGTGGGTGTTGGTCTCTTCTAAGTAACAAATTATAGGATGAGAGGAAATGGCCTCAAGTTGCGTCGGGGGAGGTTTAGATTGGATATTAGGAAGAAATTTTTCTCCAAAAGGGATGTCAAGCATTGGAGTGTGCTGGCCTGGCAAGTGGTCGAGTCATCATCCCTGGAGGTATTTAAAAGATGTGTAGAAGTGGCACCTAGGGACAGGGTTCAGTGGTGGACTTGGCAGTGCTAGGTTGATGGTTGCTAAAGGTCTTTTTGAACCTAAACTATTCTATGGTGTATTTAGCCAGAATGAACTGGGAGGGCTTGGGTGCACCTGGCCTACGGTTACTACATCCACCAGCTGTGGATGGCAAGGGGTGCACTGTATGCACCCAGGACGTGGTGTAGGCACTTCGTGTTTCAGGTGCAATGCAGAGCTGAGAAAAGGCCACTTAGGAGTACGCTGTGAGAAAGCAGAGTAATGAAGAAGAAGGAAGTTTGGCGCATATGCAGATCTGCAAGCACTCTCACTGTATGAATAATGCCATTCACGCCTCTGAGAGCTTTTGTTTCCCTTTGAATTGATCTTGAGAGGATATTTTCACACAGCTGAGTCTAACCACATATTTCTCTAAGACTGAACTTGAAGCTGGATGTGTAGAGCTTCCTCCTTGTGCCCCGGACTCAGGTTTGGAGTACAGACAGAGCAGGGACCTGTTGACAACATTTGCCTGAACTTCACTAAGAAAAAAAGGAAGAAAAGAGTTAAAAGTGGGAACTGCATTGTGGGCGTGGGACAGAGCAGACAGGGTAAGAGGACACTGGTGAAAGTGAGGGAAAGGGGATGCCTTCAAGTTTGTTTTCACATGTAAGACTGGAAGCTTGCAAATGCAAATTACGGATAACTTGAAGTAATGTTTGTGGAACCACAATGAAGATAAGTAGTCAAACAGGAATGGGAAAGCCTGAGAAAAGATAATTTTGGCAGAAATATTTTAAATAAAAATTTCCCTCTGTGTAGAGGTGCAGGAAGATTGCCTTCCCCTCAGTGAACGAAACAACCGAGGAGGCTCAGCAATGCCAGGTAGGGTCTCCTAGAGTGGCTCCAGAGCAGAAGATACCTCAGGGCACCGCAAACACCGATCTTCCAGCATCACAGGTCATCGGGGAAGAGGCAGGATTTACCATTGTGCCAGTGCACAGAGGAGCAGAATCGGCCGAAAACAGCTTGAAATGAGAAAGGAAGAGGCAACCAAACCACGTCAGACAATTTCTGAGGAGCCTGCACAGGCGTTGTTAAACCCTACTAGAAAACCAGTTGCAACCGTTTCACTTTCTGTGTTACCCCACGGTGAGGCATGGTGAGTCAACGCAAGACAAATTCCTGGCAAGCTTTACTCCTTGGTACGGAGGCTCTGAAGGCTCCAGTAATGTTTGTGCAATAGGTCCTATGCTTGCTTATAGGAAAATGAAGGAATGTTGCAGGTGTGGTGGGAATTTCTAACCCTGAAATCCTCAATAATGCCTATGAGATTAGAAACCAGGTCACCAAGCGCTGCTGGCTACTCCAGGTGTAGCAAAAAGTCTTGTAAGACAAAAGAATGACTGGGTTTGGTAATGTTTCTGCAAGCACCTGAACAGTGTCACTAATTAATCATTCTTGGAAACAAAGGAGAAATAGAGGAGTGGAAAATACTGCCATTATAGGAAAAGAAAACGACATCAGAGTTTTAGTATAAATGTTCAGTTGAAACAAAAATGCCAGTGCAATAGTTATATTTTCAAGGAGCCCAAATTAATCCATTCCCATTTTTCACCAAGTATTCGGTGGTTGGTTGCTAATGAATTTCTCTGCACCGTTCTTTCTTGATTTTAAACACACAGACATTTTTGTGAGCTTTTCCTGCAGTCACAGGTTAATGCTTTGGAGGAACATGATCCATAAACCCTAGAAATTGCAAGGAGTTGTAATCCCAACCTATCTGGATTATCCAAAATACATTTGTAAGCCACCAAGCTTTTTCCTCTAAGCAAAATCACAATGCAACATGGGCTATGCTTCCTTTAATCAAAAAGAGTGACAGATTTAAGTTTTCCTTAAAAACAAAATGTAATGAATTGAGATTTACCTTCCCTTCTTGCCTTGACTGATCAAACAGTATTCTGCCACAGTAACTGCAACAGGAGATATAAAACCAGATCTTGTAGCTCATGTACCCATTCTTCTGAAATGTTACCCACTCGGGGAACTTGATGAACAGCTTGTACTCTAAATTTAAATAATAACCAAGACACACACGCTATTGTCTACCACTGACCCATAGCCACCCGTAAGGCAAGAGAAAACACTTTCTAATCAATTTCTTATTATATTCAACACTGAGCCAATAAAACTTTCATATGATGGTTCTAGCAGGAAAAGGTATATTACTGTCAAAGCAGAAAAACAAATGCACAGATTTAGCCCAATAGCAATTTCTTTGTTTAAAGCTGCAGGCTTATTGCGATGTGCAGCTTCCTAAGGTTATGAGAACATTATCAAGATTTTCCTGTACCGTTTTGCCACTTTCCAGCAAAATATAATACCATATGGCAAAATTGGGAAAAAAAAATCATTTTGAAAATGAAACAAACCAGTTATTCCAAATTGCAGTAAACAAACAAAGTAGAGAAGGGAGCGCTGGGTAAGGGGAAGAAAAACACAGAAACGGCAGCTTGATGCTGAGGATCACCACGGTGGGGGGAGAAGATTCATCCTCAGGTTGTGGTGGTAATTACTGAAATTAATCTCTCTGTCATTGCATTCGATCTGTGTTGCATTGTCCCCATGACCTCAAGAACCAGCAGTTCAGGAAAGTTGTGCTTTACTGAGCACTCCACTCTACAAGCCCTTTCTTCTTGCTCCAAGATGAACTTTTTTTCCCTAGCAACTGTGGCAGGAAACTTTGTATTTATGAACCTTGTAAGAGACAACATTGAAGGGTTGAAGGGGCCAGATGGCTCAACTCTTCAAGCCATGAGCTATGTCCTAGGAAAAATATTTTAAAAGCAGGAGCAATGTGTCTCCAGGAGTATCCTGGTCAGCCCAGCAGCATCAACTCATCATCTGCAAGGCTTAGACACCAAGTGTGTGATGTGACTCCCCTTTTCCTCAGCCACAAAGCTAAATATTGAAATAAAATAAGGTCTGATTTATTAGCTGCAGTGCTATTCAAGGCATAATCCTTCTGCTGTGCTGGGCCACCTGGTGCCCATCCATAAAAAGCTGCTGAGCTTCTATGTGGACCCACCGGTGGCCATGCCAGCTCCTCCATGGTTCCTCTTTTAGAAAAATGGGGCATGGAAAATCCCATTTCTGGTTCAGAATCATCACAGAGACATCCTGTGGATCAAAGCAGAGGTTGGTAATAACAAGCTGAAGTCAATCTAAGTTATGAAAGTGATTCCTGCCCTGTACTCTGCGCTCTGATACTCCACCTGGAGAATTTTTGACATACAGGAGTCAAGTCCAGAGGGCTCCCAAGATGGTTGGGAGCTGGAGCACCTAACGGATGAGGAACATCTGGTAAGACTGGGATCGCTCCATGTGGGGAGAGAAGGCTGAGGAGGGATCTGACTGCTTAGCAGAACCAGGCTGTTCTTGGAGATCCACCATGAAAGGAGGAGGGAAGGGTTACAAGTGGCGACAGAGAAAACTGATTAAGCCTAAGGAAAAAAAACCTCACTGTGAGTTTGGTTACACTTACAAGTGGCGACAGAGAAAACTGATTAAGCATAAGGAAAAAAAACCTCACGGTGAGTTTGGTTACTGATGCAGTGCCCAGAGGAGCTGGGGAATCTTTTCCACTGAAGATACTTAAAAACCCACTGAACAGAGCATAGAGCAACTAAACCCAACTTCCAGAATGGCCCTGCTTTGAGTAAGGTCAGAGCTGATGGGCTCCAGAGGTAACTTCCAACCTCAGTTAGACAGTGATCTGAAAATGGGATGCAACGAAGAAGAAAATTTTCTGTTCAGGGTTTCAGAGCTTACCTCTATTTTATGATGACAAATGGAAATAGAAAGAATATTTCTATCAAAAAATCCTAACCATGAAACTGGGAAAAATAGGGGTGTGCATTTTGTTTTAAAGACCCAACAGACGTTAGCTTTACACGGATGGCTCAAGTTTCTTCTCTTTCTCCAGGCCCTCAATCCCTGCAAAATCAAACCAAACCATCCCACAACTGTGATCTGCTACTGATAAAAAATGATATCTTCAGAACTGACTAGGGTTGACTTCTCACTCACACTGATCTCCAGGGAACTGAGGCTCCTGATGTGTCAAACAGCTTCTAAAATTGAAAAAAACCCTGTTTTAAGTGGCTTTGTCTGACAATTTAGGTGCCTTTTTTGATGTTCCTTTCAGAATGGGCTAAACTAATATCAAATCAGCAAAAGATGGCCCAGGACGTTAGCAATATATTTTTTCAGAGGCTCTCAACCCAAAAATTTCTTAACATGAAATCAACCATAAACATCAACTCAGTTAATAACTTAGATTCTGACTTTCCCAGATTTCTGGGGGAAAGTGAAAAATACATTTAAAATCTTTTAACACACATTTGGTATCAAACTTTGTGCTATTTCTGTAAATACTTAGTTTTACTCCCCAAATGTGGATCATATGGATCTTAGCTAAGCTTAAACAGAATTTCCTCATGACCTGTTTTTAACAAAAGGCTTCCCTAGGCCTCACTGGATTTTTAATAGAAAGTATCATTTTAGAGGAGATACGCATAAGAGCAAGATTTGAAATAGAAAATATACATTAAAAACCCAGACAACAAAATAATATTTTAATTTTTTTCATTCTTTTATATGACCAGTTTGAAGCACCAAAAGAGAAAGATATTATTGCTTTGGTTTTGAAGGATTCTAAAGCTTCCCCTAATTTTTAGCTAATTCTCTTTCTTTCAGCCACTCAGCAATTTCACAGTCAGGTGCAGCTGAGAAAACTTGGTGTTATTAAAATCCCCATTCTTGCCACTCAGTGTCTGAGACACAGGTGCATATTACTGTGCCAACAGCACCTGCTTTGTTTAACTCAAGAATATTGCCTTTTGCTGGAGTAAAACTCTCCGTGTGAGGCGTAGCTGGCAGTAGAGCTCCCATCTGCCCACCCAAGAGTGCTACGTACCAACTGATCAGGAAAACCCAGACTGCCTGTACCTGCAGTCTGCTTTAGCTGTTCTAAAGGGTAGGAATAACAGGGCTGAGTTTGACCAAAAATAGGACACCTCCACCAGCCCAGGCTGCTCCAGGCCCTGTCCAACCTGGCCTTGGGCACTGCCAGGGAGGGGGCACCCACAGCTTCTCTGGGCAACCTGGGCCAGGGCCTCACCGCTCTCAGAGTGAAGAATTTCTTCCTAATATCCAACCTAAATCTCCCCTCTTTCAGTTTGTAACCATCATCCTATCACTCCATGCTCCTGTAAATAGTCCATTCTCAGCTTTCCTGTAGCCCTTTCAGGTACTGGAAGTTGCTATAAGGTCCCCCCGGAGCCTTTTCTTCTCCAGGCTGAACAACCCCAACTCTCTCAGCCTGTCTGCATAGCAGAGCTGCTCCAGCCCCTGACCATCTCCATGGCCTCCTCTGGACTCAGTCTTACCCTTTGGTTACACACTAGTTGCATATAAATATGATATGTAAAATGCTGCTGAAGCAACGTATGTTCTCCTCAAAGAAACAGCTGTTGAGGAAGTTTTTAGCAGTGTTTTAAGCTTTTCCTTTTTATTTTCTATCCTTTAGCAGTATCTGTGGCTAATGTGCAGTAAGAACACAGGCTGAAGCAGTGCTGATATCAGCAGTGTTGCCTGCTCATCTCTTCAGGCTCTTGGCCATTGAGGGGTTCAAGGAACACCCCTTTTTCCTGGGGGAGAATGGGGCTCTCCCAGTCCTGCAGTGAGATTTGCACCAGTTGTTTTGTCTGCCCTTGAGCTTTTGCATGATGGCGAGCTTCAGACCCATGAGTTTCACTCTAACTTCAGATATCTGGATGACCAACTCAAAAGATCATTAAGAAAATATGTTCCAGGTGACATGAGGGCACTATTAAAATATTCTAAACTGGGGAGTTACCGCTCCGTGTACACGGCTTTCCCTTCCTGCTGGCACCTCTTTAATAACCGTTTTGTTCTGCTCTAGTACCAATATGAAAGGGAACAGCTTCTCCACATGAGACAACCACAACGAGGAACCATAGGTCTTGGCATGTCGCAGGGGTTATTAACTTCCTGACGAACAGCTCCTCGGGCCTCATTCCACTCTGGGCAGAGACTTGGTCATATTTAACCTGCATCACAAAAGCTTTTGCTTTTCTCCAGCTCAGAATGAGAGCGAAGCCTTTGTCTGCTGCAGCATCAGAAAAGTTGATGATTTTTTTATTCCAATGGATCATCCTGTGGTTTAGCTGTGATCTGCCAGTCTCATTTCTGCATTTGTGCTATTCCCATGGGCACATCAGCATTCATTATATGCTTCGAATATATTAAATTCTATGAATTTTTTTCCTCTTTTAACCATGCCTTTAGTCTGTTAGCAAACACACTTTCAGAGTTTATTTCCCCTTTAATATTTCTGCATGAGACACATAGGAGCCAGAGCCATGGGTGGATCCAGCCAAACCCTATCTCCATCAGCCATGTGATTTCTAATCTGAACATCATCACCTCAGTTCCTGCCCTTCCTTTCAATAAAATTTTGCAAGCGCTTTTTTTTACACTACTTAGTTTATCTGTTTAGTTCTTAAATCATCATTTCAGGTTAATTCCTGGTGTCCTCATTCATGGCTGGGCAGAATGGCCCTGTTAATGTAAAAAGCCATTGGGTGACAGTTAAAAAGATTCAGTGCAGATTTGCTATTGGCATAAGGACAGGATTGAGCAATATAAAAAAATTCTTTGAGAAAGGTCAATTTGCTGTGAGCAGTGACAGAGCAGAGGCTGCGGGGACACCAAGCATGCTTTTCTCCCCGAGGTGTGGTTGGTGGCAGGAGGCCAGGCTGGCATCACCGCACCCAGGCTGGGCTTTTGCTACTTACCAAGCACTTCCAAAAGTCAATGTTTAAAATTAATTTAGACATGGACTTGACGAACCATATCTAGCAGTCCGTTTAGGTATGATTATCCATATATTAACCCATGACATTACCTCTCTCAGTTTTGCTCCTGAAGTTGGCTGTTGGTGGGTATGGAAGGACTTACCTGGGAATTGCTCTCTCCTTCCCTTAGCACCAGGCTTTGCAGTCTCACCGCCGTGCTGATGCCTTTGCTCCTGTGCTGTAGCTCAGCCTCACTGCACCGCTAAATAACGTATTTATATGCAGGTAAATATAACTGGCAAGGAGCAGTAAAGAGAAGGATTTGAATTTGCTTAGTGCAAAACAGCCTGGAATAGGTCATTTTACCTGCAACCCATATTTTTCAACAATTAGTTGTATTCTAAAAGAACAGAGCAATATTCTTCTGCTTAAGAGTTGTAATTAATTTTATTCCTGTCCAAATGATATACACTGAGCTGGGCATAAAGACTGGGCCTATATCCTGTACATAGCTTTAGGTTCTTTAGTTTTGTTTTGAGAGATTTTTAAAGATAAATCTTATCTATATAAATCAGTATAAATCGTATATACAAACTTTACAGAATATATCCAAAAAGTATCTGCTTTAAGCAAGTGCTTAATTTAAGCCCGACATGTGATTTGCTAAACAAACGTATGACTAAGGCAAGGCAGAGTTTGTTCAGTAGGACCAAAATTTGTTCCAGCGTGATTCATCAATGAGTAAGAGCGATGCTATCTGGAGTTTTAATCTAAGCGCAGATTTGAATAATGACCTGGAGTTTTTGGAAGAGCAGCTAGCTAAGCAAGAAAAGGAAAAATAAGATAAAAATCTGTGAAGAATTCGGTGGTTGGTATCACTACCTATTTTCAGCAAGATGAGTCAGTGAGGTATCACATGGCTTTGCACAGAAATATCAAAGCAAATCCCACTTCAAGCCCACACCACTTCCCAATATATACCCTCACTCTTCGATTCCAGCAAACCGAGCGAACGTGTATTTGTCTGAAATAAAAGCAGAGGAGATAAGAGCTACAGCAATAATTAACTTTCTTAAAACAAAGACTGCATTTTCTGGGAAACTTCTGCCTAGGCTAATTTACAGCTGAACCGAGAAGAAAGATGCAGTCAACAAGTGATATTTGCTGAGCTCCATAAGTGGAGTCTTTACGACGTGTGCGGAGATCAAGGGAGGCAAATTGTTTTGCAGAATTGCGAGAAAATTTTTCTAAAATGACAGAGATGGCAAGTGGTGCAAATATTCTTTAATAATAATGATTGAAACAGCTACAGCTGTCGTGCAAGGCCTGAAACCCAGCATATTTCTTCAATATTACAAGCTTATTGGGACATAAATATGAGATACCTCTGGATACATGAGAGAAACATCATTTGGAGTGGTTCATATTTTGAAACATGAAGCCAATTACTGTGCTGGAAGAAAACATAACTCAATCTGTTACAGAGTATTTCTGCTAAATCACATCCTAGTAGGAGATGAAGCTTTGACAGACTTTCATTTTTTTCCAGAATATTCTGCAATGGATTGCAAATTGCTGCCGGATGTGAAGTCTTCTGGAAATTAAAAGAAGGGTTTAGGCAGTATTTTTGATGCTATGTTCAGAAGTGCAACATTTACACACCGGCAGATGAAAAAGCGTATTGTTTTGTACTTCCATTTGTTTTACTGACCGAAAAAACCCCTATGGATTTGTAAGTCTTACCATCTTAGGACACCCTACTTTTCTCCTGTAGTTTATAAAACCGTATTACTGAAGATAATTGGGACCTCACCACTATAAAGAGGATTTTAGCTGTGAATTAGCGCACAAATGAAGATGAGAAATGGAGGACAACACTGGGTTCTCTCATTATTCCTTGCAAGTGTCTGCTTCAAGGAGATGAGCTCAGTTTTGGGCTTTTGCTGGGAGCCTTCTCATCAGAGACCAAGTTTTCTTCAGGGCCAGACTAACCAGAACAGTTTTGTGTTAATACTTTTCAGTCTGAAGTCCAGTGCCATCTATTAATTCTATAAAAGTTAGGCTAATAAAATAAAAATCTCAGAAACAACAGACAACCAGCTGCATGCATGCGTTGATTCCAATGTGAGCACAAGGGTGGCTCAGATGATTTAAAGGTATTTAGGAGAGAAACAGCTATGTACTGGTGTTATCCTACAGTGCTGAGGCTGCCTCTCCAATTCCAGGTAGAACTGATTCCCTAATTTGGGAACAAAAGGCTGCCAAAATGAGCAAAAGTGAGTGGAGAAACCGTCATATGGAAGGAGATGGGAGGCATGCAGCTTGCTCCAACAGAGTGAGATTTGGGGAGGGATGTAATTGCTGGCTGTGGAGGGATCAGCAATTACACATCCAGAGAAACTGAGTAATTGTGTCAGAACAAGAACAAATGAATGAAAATTAACTTGGAGGAAACATAGGTTAGAAATCAGAAGACCATTGCTGCTGTGGGATGGTGTCCCGGTCAGAACAATGGGAGGAAGAAGTCAAATGTGGTCTGAGGGAGCTTAAAAACTGCTAAGGGTTGTGCAGTGCTCTGCTGAGTAGCACTGGCCTGGGCTTTCCCGCAGGCAGAGCCCTTGCACCGCTGCTCTGGGACCAGGGGTTTTGTTTTTAAAGATAGTTTTTTAGCCTCAGACTAGGTTCTCTCTTTTAGCAATAAACAAATAGAGGGTAAGCAATGCACACTGTGCTGCTTGGTGGATTTTTTGGCAATAAAGTCGGGCATGCAGGTCAATAAATGATTTTCCTTCGGCGATGCAGAAGACACACGCGGTCTCCTCCTGGCATGGGGAGCCAGAGCTGTGCAGCAGCTGGGAAAAGCAGCTCATGAGAGTGAAGGGAGAAATAAATTTCCAATACAGCAGTCTTTGTGGAATGGTGATTTCATTTCCATGGACCATGCAAATCTACTAAGCCCTGACCCAGGCGTACGAGCAGGTAACTCTGACAAGTCCTAGCTAAGGTGGCTGGGAGCTGAGCTTACTGTGGAGATCAGGCTGTGCTTATACCACGATGCTCTAGAAATTATTCAATCGCCCCTCCCATTTCTAAATTCTCTGAAAAAATGAATAGATGCAATTGCCCACAGGGCTTAAGTAAGAGTTCATTCAAATTTCAAACAAAAAGGATAATGTGCAAGTTCAGTTTAAAGCAGCTATTTCTGAGCATGACAGAAAAGAAACTTCGGATTCGCGGTTATTTACCTGAAAACGCTGGGTCCCGATGCCTTTCTGCAGCAGGAAAAGCAGAGGCTTTTTAATAAACTTGTTTTCTAACTTTCCTTTTCCTGAGAAATACAAACTTCCTTTTTGGATCCAGAAACAAGAATGCAAACTTCTGATCGGGAGCTGTGCTTTACCTGGCTTTGGTTTTATTGAAGGACAAAGACAAAATAAACCTCTTTGATTTAGGATATCCCTTAAATCATGGAAATTTTAAAAAAGAAATACCCCAAACCTGCAAGTTTTAAGATCAAAACTGATAAACCCATTACATTTTCCTTTCATTGGTAAATAATTGTGTTCATTTTGCTGCAGGTTCAACTATCCTTGTGTTACACTTCATTCATTCTTGCGGTTTAATCCATTATTTTATTAGATACTTAAACCACCCTTATCAGACAGTTAAGAAGAGGATCAAGAGGATCACTGTAGATAGTTAATGGCAAATCATCATCTGAGAACTAATTAATAGCAATGTGACATTCATGTCCTTTGAAATTTGGCTCAGTTTAAACCTCTTGCTAACAAAGCACAATAAATCATTAAAAAATACGCAGAGATTCTTTGCGGTTTGATAGAAACGGACTTTGCCCATGGTATATTCAGGTATTAAATGATCTTTTTTGGCCTCAGCTCTGAAAAACAAATGCGTATTTTTAGTCACACACACTATGAATCAGCTCACCCGCTCACACCTTAAATGCACAAAGATGTTTTGTTACAAGCCTGAGCTCCTGGCCAAGTGATGAGAACGCTCCCACCTCCAGGTGGGATCTGCTGAACAAAGCCACTTGTGCACCCGAGCTGCTCTGCTGGGCACCTCTTGACTTGGGGTAGATTGAGACTGGATGAAAGGATGAAATTCTTATGATGAGGGTAGTGAAACACCGGCACAGGTTGCTCAGAGCAGTGGTAGATGCCCCAGCCCTGGAGATATTCAAGGCCAGGTTGGACGGGGCCCTGAGCAACCCGGTCTGGTTGGGGATGTCCCTGCTGATGGCAGAGGTTGGACCAAGTGACCTCTAAAGGTCCCTTCCAGCCCAAACCCTTCTGTGATTTGGAGGGCGAGCGTGCAGGAACAGCAGAGAGAGCTCGGTTTGGGGGACAGACGTGATAACATCTTGTCGCACGGATTCCGTAATTAATTTCAATTTACTTAATTAAGTATTTAGTCTTTGGGGAAGGGAGATGAAAAAGTTGCTTCATAAACCGACAATGGGCGATTGTTCTCGGCTTCTTATCCTGGAGGCACGCGGGATAATGAGAGCTATAGAAATACTTGGAGAGATTGATTATATCGAAGAGATCGGAGTCCCCCGGCACCGGCTGCTCCTACGTTTGCAGAGTAATGGATACCTCTTGTCCTTCTGGGGTACGTCACCGCTCCCCGTCTTCGGAGAAATGAAGGTGGCTTTGTCTGAATGCAGCTACCGGGGACAAATGTGACAATATTGAAACCAAGCAAGCAGAGAAATTGGGCTGAATCACCAGTGGCTTATGTGGGAAGAGTGATGCAATGCAAAATCAAAATTTGGAGACATTTAGAGAGAATTTGAGGGGGGGAAATGAAAAAGATTTGGATCCAGGCTGCACTCTCCTCGCACAAGCAGAAGGATTCTTTATGGAGTGACTCAAAAAGATGCCAGGTGTAAAAATCACTTAAAAAGAGCCACATCGGGAGGTGATGCTCTGAAAATGGCAGCTAGTTAAATTTATCTGACTTCTTGGGCTCAATATGTGGAAAACTACCATTTTTCTCTTTCGTTTGAAGATTTACAGCTCGGGTAGCTAATGAAGTGGTTCTGGATTTAACCTCTGCCAGAAAAATCATCCCTTCATCAAACGCGAAACCAACAGACAACAGAAGTTGGGGAAATGATGTTATTAAAATTCTAATGTGGAAATTCCCAATACTTTCCCCCAGCATACATAAAAATAAAGTGATATAAATATAAAAGAAAGCCAACAGATGTAGTGTCATATGGCCTTGCTTAATGGCAATGCTTAGCCTTTCAAAAAAAAGATTTACATCCGCATTCACTACTAAAACTTGACATTTGCATTGAATAATTCATCATTTGTTGCTTGCTGTGCTTTGCTGCCTTTCTTATATCCCTCAGTAACATTAACTCTGCCGGTAGCGGAGCAGATCAGTGCTAACCAATGCAGATATTTTGCTGTTGCTCTGTAAAAGGTGAATATGTACTTAGCGAAAGCCACGTTAAAGCTTCCCCAGCAAGAACTCTGCCTGTAATAGAAATGCTCTGTATGGGATTAATTCGCATCATTTCTGGGCTTCAGCCTAATTCTCCCCCAAATATTCCCAGTATTTTACCAGGAATCACAGGGACACGGAGTTTGGACCTCTGTTTCCATGCCTATCTGTGTCCAATTTGGAGACCAACTCATCCCACCCAACTCTTTGTATGGAGGAGGTCACTGTCAGGGCTCTTCCACTGAGCTATGGAGACCTCCTCCCGTACCTCCACTCACCTCCCATTACTCTAACACTTTATTTTAATTATTCCATCATAACCAGGTTATTAATTACAAAGATTTAGGTCGTATCAGGTTTTCCTGGTGCTCATCTGCAACTGTGAGTGAAGCAGCCAGTGCTCGTGTGGACCCGTGGGCTCTGCACCCATCGGTCGCTTTCCTGCCTTTTTCTGCGGGAAGAGTTTCGTGGTTTATTCATTCAGACTGACGGGTCAAAGAGCACAACACACATTCATTTCTCTCCTATAGCACATGCTGAAGGGCCTAAAAACTCTATTTTTAAATTAATATAATATTTTTCTTACCAGTGGACAAGCTCACTCCCCTCACCTGGAGATGCACGGCTCTGCATCATACCCTGGAGACTTCACTTGATGAACCAACATCCACCAACTCAAAGCATGAGTGGGGTCTTTTTTTGTTGCTTTTTTTTTTAAAATCTAAAACTCTTTCCTATTCTGCATTGTTTATGCTGCTTTTAGTACAATTTCCACTTAAAATATCACATCTATGATCAGGCTTTACTATGCAAAAACAGTTCTCGCAGAGGATGCCAGAGCAGCCTTAGGACTGTGGGATGGGGATGTAAAAATCCTGTGTTTAATAACTGGAGTAGGGGAGAGGAGGACACCAGGGATGCTCCTCACTGCTTCATCACTGATTTGGGAGGTTCGAGGCAATCAAGAGAGGACGTCAATACCTGACTCATAAGGGCCGATAACTTTCCTCTTAACTTAAAAAGCAAATTAACAGAAAGGCTGTCATGACATTACCTGAAATGCCAAACCCCTCAAATTTCATAGTTCGTATTCATTTTTTTGTAAAATAGGTTTCTGAACATCTGAAAAATGAAGAGCAGGCTTGAGATGACTGGCACTTAATTAATTAATTGGGCAAGGGAGCAGGCCCGCCACTGGAAAACCTATTGTTGAATATTGTAATGCCACTTTTGTAGCCAGGAAGATAATTTTGCTCTGTCAGGTTGGCCTTTTGGATGTTTTTCTGTAGAAAGAACGACAAGTTCTCTTCTTTGTTACTAATTTTGGTTGATGAAACTTTTAAGAGGTGTGAGATCAAGTCGGGGAACTACAGATTTTCCTTTCAGTCACAATTAAACAAATGAGGAATGGAATGGAATGGAATAATAGAGGTTTTCCCTTATTTTTCAGGGGTAACTCTCCCCTTTTCCCTCAGGAGCAGAGAGTAGCTCCCATCACTGTGAACAGATAACGGCAAACCCCAATTTTTATGACTTTTTCTCTTCCTAGAGAAAAATCAGCAAGAGGAGCAACAAATTATTTTCCTGGAACTGAAAATGAGAGGTATTTCTACTGGGAGTTAAGAATTGCTTCTCTTTCAAAAAGGCCTAAATCGATTGTGGGTTGATGAGGTGGAAAATTCTGAAGTAGGATGAAAAAGCTGCCTATTCTAGAAACCTGTTTTCTGTCTGAAAAGTTGGTGGTTCCTCATAGCACAGACTCTGTGACAACACCCCCACCAATAGTTGCTTGCTATAGCTACACGTGAAGCAGCCATCGGCTAAGTTATATATTTACATATATATATGTGTGTGTGTGTATATATATATATATAAATTAATCAAAAGCATTTCTTCTGTATTTTTAGAATACTATTCTTTTAGGATTTTTTTCTTGCACTGCAGCCTTAACTTTGGTATCTTGACATTTCCCGAGGGCGAGAGCGTTTATTTTTCCTCGTCTCTCAGGATCCCTGGTTTTAATTACCAGTTAATAGCTATCCCTGCCACTAGCCAAGTGCAATCGCCAGTGCCCACAGTACTTACCTGCAGGTGCTCTGCAGCACGATGCAGCCTTGGCTGTACCACTTTGTTCCCCGTCCCATTTGTAAGTGGGTGAGCACGGTTCCAGGTGGCTGGGTCGCAGTTTGCTCACTGTGGCTGTTTCTGGCTGTGGTTTTACCGCACGGGCACGGTCATCCTCACTTGTGCCAACCTCTGCCACTGCTTCCTTGGGGTTTGCACCCAGGAGGACGTGGGGATGCTCTCACTCTGCCTTCTCCACTCCACTGCGTCCAAACCCTTCCCATTTCCCACATCTTTTCCAAAATAAGAATTTCCAGACAGCACTATTCTATATACACATATTATTTTTTCCTGCTCTGAATCCTAACCCCTTATCTTCTGTTGGGATGGCACTCAATTACAAATACTTATCTCGCAGCAGGTAAAAACATGACAAATGAAGTGTCTCCAGAACGCGCTTTCACAGGGGATGTCTCAAATCCAATATCTATTATTTTTTTTTTAAAGCAACAACAAAAATTTCTTTTAAGTGTTCACAGCCAATGAGTAAACTGTAAAACCTCCTCTTTCATGATGACCAGGTCAGAGATGCCAGCAGCAGGGCAGAAATGCTTGGGGTGTGGTGGCCTGCAGGCTCAGGGGATCCTCAGGAAGCCCCTGGGCTCATGTCCCAGAAATAGGGAAATATTTTTTCATAATTTGGGGTTTTTTTTGAAGTCTTGAAGTGTTTTCCTAGAGCACGAACTGTGCTTGCAATGAATTCTGATCTGTTCAGGTGTTTGGGATGTCATACATCAGTGAACCACTGGGTTAATGGTGTTTTTTGGGGGAATCCCGAAGGCTGCGTTGCTCAGTTAACACCGGTAAAACCAGGGAGGGGAGCGAGGGCTGCGTTATTGCGTGGATCTGCTTCGAGTTGGGTGAGAAGATCCTGGGTTGTGCATGGAAAACCTTCAGCACCATCGGCTGCCTCAACTTACCCATCAGCTGTGCACCCGACATCGACGTTACCTTCACCAGCAGCAAACTAAGGACAGCAAATGGGATTTGCACTCTTAACTGTGAATTCTCTTGGCTTTCCTGCACTTAAATCGACCTCAACGTTGGTGGCTGCTACTGAATTTGCCAGCGGTGCCCATTTAGGACTGGGCATCCCATCGTGGCATCTGCCAAATCCATCGGTAGACGTGGTCCCTGCCCCCAAGAGAACATCACAGGAACTGGTTTTTCTGGTGATTTAATCATCATATTGACAACTTTATCAAAAATTACAAAACTGATATTAAAAAAATCTCTAATTCTTATAGTAAGACTAGAATGGGTTTTGTTTTTTTTTTAAAAATAGAAAAGCACTTTTATGCTACTGCTCTTCTGGAATTTTCACATTACAACCCTACATAGCAAAATACAAAGTGTAGCTAAGAAAGGTAGCAGTCCTAAGGTAACTCAGTCCACCATGAGCCCGCTAACAGCTCTACACCATCGAACGCAGGGACTCCAAAACGGTATCACATCACGTAGAAACCTCCTGCAAAGTTGATGCAGGAAATACCTTTACACTCTTTTTAACCCCTAAAACCTTCGACTGTGAGGATAACAGACCTGGGACATCAGAGGTGGGCGTTGGGTTTTTTTAATTTTCTATTTATTTTTTTTTAAATTTCTGATTTATTTCTTTTTAAACTATGTGGGTATTATTTTTGCAGCTAAACTAGAAGTGAAAATACGAAGAAAAATCCATCGAAAGAAATGAAAATAGGTTTCTTTTTTCCTTTTTTTTTTTTTATGGTGTTCACAAAATGCACCATAATAGAAAGAGGAAATATGTCCTTTAATTGGAACGTCATCGGAATGACTCGACCACATTGTCACCCACTGCGCAGAAGAAAGCAGAATAAATAAATAAATAAGTTAAGACAAGAAAACGCAACACTTTACAACCTCAAAGAACCGCGTCGCTCCCTCAGCTACCGAGACCCTGACGGGCGCCGTGAGCTCGCTGCACTCGGCCGGCTCGGTGTCGTGTGACTGTGCCATAGTAATGACAAACAAAGTGGTGTTCCGCTTTCCACCATGGAGGATTTGTTCACCTTTTAAATATAGCAATTCTCTCTTAAATTAGAAAGTAGGCAAAAAGTTGGGTTTTTTTATTATTTTTTTTTCATTTTTTAAGTCTTCTATTAGAAAAAAT
This sequence comes from Mesitornis unicolor, assembly GCF_000695765.1. Taxonomy (NCBI): domain Eukaryota; kingdom Metazoa; phylum Chordata; class Aves; order Mesitornithiformes; family Mesitornithidae; genus Mesitornis; species Mesitornis unicolor. Next base: position 25,468 of record NW_010187293.1, on the reverse strand, counting down.
AGAGATTTATTAACCAAAAAAATACGAAGGTAGAAAGAAGGGTTGGGCCTCCATCAAAAAAGTATATTATGCTTTAATGCAAAGAGAAAGAAATGGCTCTAAGGGCAAAATTCAAGTACGAGTGACCAGTTTTTTAATTGTAAAGTAGGTGCAACATTTTTTAAAATGTTACAACACCGCATGACCTGTAATGCTCACAATATTTACATTTACTGCTTACATGAAACCAGAAAAACTCTAAAAGAGAGAGGAAAGAAAAAATGAAAATCGGTATGGACTGAAAGCAGCTACTCCTAGCACCCACAGCAACGCCGTTAGTAACCCATGAAATCAAGTGCACTAGAATACTTGACGTGCTCTGCTGATGTAAAGTACACGCTGGTGAGCAAGTACAAACCTAATTCGTCAAAAGAAGCCAAAAAGAGGGGTCTCTCAGTACAAACTCGCTGCCGGGACAGAAATGGACAGAAATGGAGATGGGCGCTCCCACACGCGGCGATGGAGAAAACCCCGGCGGGTGCGGGTGGACGGCATGGGAAAGGGACAACAGCGACTCCTGGGACAGACACGTCAACGCGCAACAGAAAACAGTGAGCTACACTACACCCGCCCACCCCCCAAAAAAATTCGAAATAATTATTAAAAACATGGATAAAATCAAGCGCTTCACGTGAGCCTGCGTGGAGGACGGTGGCGTCACAGAAAAGACAAATGAACCTACCCCGTCAAGGAAGGGCTCCCGGCTCCAGGCCCCCATGGCCAGCGTGGCCGCTGCCATCCCTCTGGCCGGAGGACGGAGGAGCGGAGCCGTTGGGCCCAGGGGCGAGCCCAGAGGTAGTGCTGTGTGCCCAGGGCACGTGAGAACCAGGGCTGGGAGCCACTGGGCGCTGTCAGCCTCGGGGACGGCCGCTCCCGCTCGCGGCCTTTGGAGAGAGGAGTTTGGGACGGGAAGAGGAGCCAGGAGTTGGGATCCTGGCGCCCAGGGCCACTGGGGTCTGGAGAGCGGCGCTACCGCCAGCTTCCCAGGATGCTGATCACTGCCAGTCCTTAGCTACAGAGTCAGATTTGGGAATTTGGGAGGGGAAAAGGAAATCTGAGGTAAGTGGTGGTCCTGGATGAAGAGGTGGGGGCTATGGACTCCACCCCAGCACCAGGAATGGTGAACTGAGTTATTTCGGGAAGCCTTGAAGACAGAGGATGTCATCGCTCCCGTCACCATCACCACCATCCGTGTTAGAAAGAAAAATGAAATAAAATGGAAATAATGTTGTGCTACACTTCCGTTCGTTAATTTTATAATGGCTCATAGCTTTAGACTTTTAAATCTGTAGTGTATTCATTTTTTCTACATATGTTTCACATTTCTCACTTAATATAACATAAATAATTTGGTTAATAGATTTAACCTGCACATTTCAGCCACATTAATATATATAAGAATCTGTTAATGGTATAAATAATTCTTTTTAAATAAAATAAATCTGATATGTTACATAATACTGATAAAAATTACTGTCGCTAATAGTTTGGTAAGCCACCCTTACTTTGTTGGTCTAATACTGCGAGATGGACACTGGAATCACTTTTCTGCCCTTTCACTCACTGCAAACCCAAACCGGAATCGATCCTGATCACATCCTTACAGCAGGGCCTCTGCCCCCTCCAAAGGAAACACGACGGTTAACGACGTTAGACAACTTCAGCTAATAAACCTAGGGGTTTTGGGGGGCCGACGTTAGGGGGTATCGACTGCTTCGTTTATCAGGTGGCTATGAAACTTTAACTACAGAAATGGCTGACTAAAATAGCCCATCTACTTTTTTTTTTTTTCCTTTTTCATAAAATCTACAGCATTCTACTTTAAAAGTTAAGTAAATTAAAACGCAACCGGCAGTTGCAGCCTCTGAATTCTGAATTAAGAGCTGTGATCCCACATCCCGACAGGAATCTGCGAGGCTGCGCTCTCCTACAGCACTTCCAGGCACGGTTCATCCCAAACAGACAGCGTCGATGAACACGCGGTGGCGTGAAGTGTGTGTCAGGATTAAGGTTTTACATAATCATGCCTTCTCTCTGCTGTTAAATACAAAAACAGCATCTTTTACATTATCATATAAAAGCATTTAGGCTGTATTTTTATTTATCACTTTACACTGGTAGTCTCTTGTATGTGTACTCAATAGAAACCAAAGAATTTTGTACACTATTTTTTGTACAATAAAAGATAAAGTGTGCATTAGGTACGCTTGTACATGACAATATTGTACAATATTTACATTTCAGATATCACCATGAAATTCTGTATTATCTATATACACAATGAAAATTTCTCAGAAACATTTGGACTATTTCTTATAATCACAATTTTAGTATTATAGAAAAAAAAAAATTCAGTAATCATCTGACATTGTTACTGCAACCTTTCGAGATTTCTGATTGGCTTATCCAGCGACCGCTACCCCTCCTAATCATCAAAAATACTGTACCCCTACTCCGCGTAGCACCCTGCGATGGTATCATCTGTCTTCACAGAAATATTGATATAAGCACGTCTATATCAATACCTACACGGCGACTTATGTGCACGTTCGATTTGATAAGTACTGGACCAGTAACAAAGACATTCAATGTTATCTGGAGATCTTCCTCCTCTTGGGCTTCGGAGGCTTCACTTGTCTGTCTCCCTGCGGGATTTGGTGGACCTGAAAACAAGGAGAGTGAGAAGTTAGCAGAGAATATTGCTCCATGTAATCAATGAGTATTTGTTACTCGTTACCAGCCAGTAATAAATGAGTTACGGGAGTTCTTATGAAATGGTTCTTATTATTTCACATCTACACGGAAGATGAATTAAAAGGAACTTCAAGAACTTGAAGGCACTCGAGAGAAAAAAGGTTGGTGCTGGATGCTGCAGTCGGTACCCTCAAACCTTGGTACCTGGCACAGCAATTGTGAAACTGCATAATCAGGACCTGAACCCAAAACCAAAATGATACCAGATTTTCAGAGACAAACTTTTATACAAGACAAGAGCAGTGAAGTGGGAAGCAGGAGGTGAGAAAACATCGC
>NW_010187293.1:6247-22368 GCF_000695765.1 Mesitornis unicolor | reverse complement strand
GGGAAAGAGAAGGCAAACACAGCTCTGCAGTAGCATTACTGAGGAACAAGCTTCATCTTCGTCTAATTATTAAAAGGAAATACTCAATTTTGAGCTAAATGCTGGATTAATTTGAGCGTGAAACAGTTTTTCACTGGGGACTGCTCAGTAAGAGGTGATGGGGACGACGCGGCGCGGACGGCGCTGGTGCCCGCTGTGGAATGCCACCACCATCTGTCGGCGGCAGCCGAATGCTGCTCCAAACAGCACAAGATACAGGAGCAAACCCTCCGGCAGCGACAGCGGCAGCGGAGGGAGGATTTCCTTGGGTCTTTCCCAAATTCCTTCAGGCCGCCAACATTTACTACCTATTTATCATCTCTTTCCACTAATGCTTTAAGCAGATTATTTTGTTTGCACGTGCTTGTTATTTAAAATGCAACCGATGTCTGGACGGCAGCAGCTGAAACAAATGCAAGTCACTAAAAAGGGGAGCGCTGATTCCCTATGGCTGTTTCTAGGAATCATAATCTGTGTGGAAATGAACCCTGATTGCAAATTTGGTGACCAGATAATTAAAATATAAATCAACGGCACGCAGGCTGGGCTGTTCTCTTTTCTGCAGCACAGAACAACCCGATCAGCAAATCCAATTACAGCAGTATCTCGAGCCAGCTTATATCACATATGGTTAACCGTATATCACACCGTTAAATGCATATAGCACACGGGTTTTATATTGCTGCGTTTATAAATGAATAAAAAGGTCTCAGCAGAACGGTCCGGTCCCAGCGTGTACGTGGGGGTGGCACAGACAGAGGTGTGCGCCAAAAACACAGCTCGATTGGTTTATAAATCAGATCCTGCTTTCCTTCCCCTTCCCAAGACCAGAGGAAAACACACATCCTTTGAAATGCCAACTCAATCTCATTTTGTAAAATTCAGAAGTTTAAATGAACTATTTGATTTTGTAATTACGGCAGTCAGTAAAACTACAGAATGACTTATTTAACACTGTTTGGTGGTTCTGAAACCAGCTCTACGTCTGCAGCCCTGGATACATTTCCTTTTCTATACCCCAGAAGCTCCCCTGAGGTTTTACCACTACCTCTAAATATGCACATGAACAGCATCTGAGCACTCAGTATCAGGGAAAAGACTTTTTTTTCTGTATTCAAATGTTTTCTAATTAATAATTTAAATAACTACCAATGATAAGACATGAGGGGTTAGATGTGCTGTGATCCGCTTCTTTGCATTTCTAAGTGTGCTTCTGTGAAATTCCAGCCACGTTTTAAATGTTAAAATGAGTTCATTCTAGAAATCAAAATTTATATTAGATTCTGGTCTAACAATGATAATAATGACAATGATGATAATGATAATGATGGTGGGAATAGTAAGAAGAAGAATAGTAATAATAAGAATAGTAGTAGTAGCAGCAGCAGCAGCAGTAGTAGTAGTAGTAGTACTAGTAATAATAATAATAATAATAATAATGTGATTATTCTACATTCAAAAGAATGATGCTTTTAAATGCAGTTTCAATATCTTGCTACTCAAACTGGAAAACAAATGAGCCTAGTTTTGTGTCCTGGAATATGAGCAGGACTGCAACTGATCCAAATACGATCGGGCTGCGCGTGTAAAAGGACATCCAGAAACCTACCTTTGTGAGAAATAACTGGCAACACAACTACATTTCTATAAGTCTTCCCATTTTTCAGAATGATTTGACATCTGCAAACGTTTTTCCACGCAGGAGAAATAGTGAAAATCCCACATCATTTCAGAAAATAGAAGCAAAATTTATGTTAGAAAGCAACCCAAACCAACACTCCCACTTCGACTGACACACACGCAGGAACGCAGAAGAAGGAGATTGTTGCTAACGTGAAAAGCGACTTACATTCCCAGACATTTTGTCTAGTTCGCTCATGGCCTCGTGTATAGCAGCTTCTAAATGGTTATTTAGCTTTCCACTTCTAGGAAGAAAAAAAGAATGGCATCAGTAATTCGTAGTAACAGACAAAACCTTACAAAACTTAACAATGAACACATGAGCTCACTGGACTTATTCTACAGAGTAAGTACAAATACCAAGCTCAGATCTATACACAGTGTTACACAAACCAAAGGGTGCTGTTATAATTACAAATACAAACTCGAGGCAGCAGTGGGTTGTGTGGTTAGTTACAATATCCACAAGACAAACTGCAAATTGAATAAAAAGCAGGAGTGCTTCACGGTAACAGAGCACTGTGTGCAGTTTTCTTTTAAATCAGCCAAAAGGGCCAGAATGTCACTTTTTTCCCTGTGAAAAACTAAATACCTACATGTCCATCTGCTTGGAAAGTCAGTGCGTGAGCTGCAAAGTCTTCCTCTTGCCCAAAGCACAAAGCTCAAAGTTAAATATATCCCTTCTAACATTAAACAGCCAGAGGAAAATAAGCCATATTAACCCTCTGAAATGTTGTTAGTTTTACCATGGAATAACAGCACACCAGGGGCTGTGGTAAACGTAGGGTGAAGACTTTCTTCCTCCAAACCAGAAGTTACCCCAAGCCATTGGGCAGCTCCATGCACACCTAATTTATAGTGACCTTTTTGATTTTATTATCCATCACAGTATCTTCAGGAAGCGCTAAAGGGCCAGTACCCAGCTGGGATGCTCTTTCCTGGGATGTAAAGATTTACAGCAACCAAAAGCATTGGCAAAGCCTGACAAGGAAATCGCCCAGATGAACCATCTGACCAGTGCTGCTCCTCAGTAACGCCCTCCCCAAACTCAGCCAAAACCATTTCGATCTGGGAAATCGAAACAGGAGATCCGAGAGCCTGTAATTCATTACTCAAATCAGATATTCTCCCTACCTGCAACGGTCATCTGAGCTATCCCAGGGCAAGCATTGCACAAAAACCTAAATAAACCAGAAACCTCACTGACCTGACTACACCACAGAGAGGCAGGATAGGGCCTCACCCCCATACAAAGTTGCCAACTTTAAGCGTTGAATGAATTCATTAAAACAGTGGTAAAGGAGTTCTGTGCAACTTCAAAATTATGTATCCTGATGTAGTTTAAATCAACCAAAGAAAACCAGAAGATAAACAGAAATAAATATTCGCATACAAAGCCTGACATCTCCACCTCCATTATAAACGACAAACAGGATATTGTTCAATGGCACCATAACTTCCCACAAAGTTAATGTGACTATTTATAATGCAGATATCTTAACTGCTAACATTGTGACTTGCGTGTCATCGGGAAGCAGACTGCAGATATCAAGTTACCTATCTGTGATATAAACTTATTTAATCAACATCGTGCTCTATCAGCAACCCACCCTTATCCCAGTATCTACAAAATCGCTGCTGTTAGTCAAAACAGCCATTTGAAAGTACTTAAAACACAATCCATCATTCGAATTGTCAGTGTAAGACACTGCTGTTATGTTCATTTTACTGTGAAGATGATGATCTGCCCCCGAGCAAATCAAAGTTTCAGAAGTGCCACCGCTGAAACATCCGTTCACTGCAGACAGAACACCGCAGCTAAAAACCCCAGGACTCGACATCAGGTCTCCAGTGATGCAAACCACCCTGTAAACACCGCAACTTCTGTCAAATCCTATTAAAAGCACACGATCTCTTAGAAATCCTCCCATGGCTAACAGCTTTGGAGAAGGATTCAAGTTTCCTGGAGAAGACAGAGACTTGGACTGCGTCAGGACACACCGAGTGCAGCTGAAGCTGGGAAGGTGGTGGGAGAGACGCGTTACTGGAGTCCTGCTCAGCTCTGAGCGTGGGACACATCCAATGGGAGGGACATCAGAGACGTAGCTGTGCAATGCTAAGAAGCCACTGCTCAAAGTTCATTTTGAAACAGCTTAGTATGGATGGCAGAGATGGTAACGGCAGGGATGTAAATGGCACATTGCTGCTGTGGGAAATAAGGCACAGGGCAACAGGAAACCACAGGAGACACTGGTGGTGGGTGATGGCCCCTGGAAGATGCTTTGGGTGCAGTGGGACAGGAGAACACGAGTGAACAGAGCCATGCACATAACCACGAAGCTCGGAGAGAAGCTGGGATGTTCCAAATTAATTTCCAAAATGATTTCCATTGGCACGGCTGGGAAATCGGAACAGGAGATCCAAGGGTCTGTAATTTATTACTCAAATAAGATACCATTTTGCAGGGCATGAACGTCACAAGAACCTGAATAAACCAGAAACCTCCTGACCTGACTACACCAAAGACCGGATCAGAGGAGGCTTTGCCAAGGGAAGACTGGGCCTCCAGCAGAGGAGATCTGGAGTCCACGACCGGACGGGTGAGGATTAAATACTGGAGTTAAGGTGCAACTTGGATTGCATCCTGTTACATCCCTACTGTAACACAGTTTGTAGCTTTGCAGACATTTTTCATCTTTAACTTAGTTTTAATAATTTTATATTTAATATATAATATCAATATATATTATTGGAGACTGAGTTGGTGTAGTGAAGGAAAAAAATTGGAAAATATACTTGTGCTGAGACAAGAACTGTAGGAACACAAAGTACTGAGTACTCAATACAGGTAGGAAACAGAAACAGGAGTATTCTACAAGTAGCAATAATATCTAATGCTAAAGGTTGTAAAAAATCTGGACTTTTGAGTAACAAGATACTACAGAGACACATAAAAAGAAGTCCATAAGGAGATTAATAACTCTTTCAGATCAATTCACAACTGTACACAGGAAAAAGAAGAAGGGTCCTTGAAGAAACACTAAAAGATATAAATTATGAAACTGAATTTGAAATTTCACTTCAGCGACACCAGCAAATAACTGAGGAGTTGCCCAAAGCCCTTCTCTGTTCTCACCGCACACCCCTGAACTCCTGTGGGTATTCTGAGGATGATCTTGGGATAAACCAACCACCAACACTGTCTCATTGCATAAAAACTATTTCCCTTAAGCGCCGTGTGACACAGAAAAAGGAGAAAAGCTGACACCTTAAAAGGAGTTGAAGACAAATAATTATTTAATTCCCTTAAGCCCATGCTTATTGTGGAAAGACGAGTATGGCAAGCTGACTTTAAATTCACAGATATTTCTACTGCAGCAGTAAAACAAATCCAACCACAGCACAACTGCCCCTTTTCTACCCTTTTCTAGCTGTCCAGATTTTTTTTCTCCTGAAGTCAACCATTTTCCTCTTTGTCTACACTGATGCTTCACATCCTAATGCTTCCTGTTTTTCTCCGTATATATTTGTAAATAAAAGCTGCATTTTATGGTTAAATACAGCCAGACTTCACAATTTCGCAAGTGCTGCTCAGCGATGGGAATTAAACAGAATTTATCGGAATAAACCTGTGCTCTGCCTGCAGCAGAGAGGCAAGAGATGAAGGGCAGATCTTGTTAAAAAAGCGTATTTGGCCAGAATAGTTTTGCTGTAATAACTTTTTTTTGCTGTAAATCAGAAATGCTATGCATGAAAGCTCCAACAAGTGGGCTGACATTTCACAAAGGCTACCGCAAATATCAGGAGATGCAATAAAAATGCAGATATCAAAGATCTCGGATCATTATCATAACCAACACCAGGAATTCGGAAAATTCACTCTTCATTTTGGCCGATGTGCTAAGCTCCCTGAAATGAGAGTCTTAGGAAAGGAAATAATTCAATTATTCGTTTCATGGATAAAGAAATGAGCATTCACTTACTTCCTGTTCCTCTTCCTGGCTCGGTTGTACGCTTCCAGCCCTTCCGTTAGTGTCTTCAGCTTCTCGGGCTCCACCTGCGTGAAGGCACGAACACCAAACCACATTACCCAGACCTGCAATCGCCAGACACCGCTTCTACTTCGCTGCTACACATGCATCGCTACGCAGCCGAATTCTCGCTGCGTCCCAGCAAGGGACGGCTCTACACACCCCCTCGTACACATATGGACATAGTGTAGTGTCTGCATGTCCACACCACGAGCAATAGAAATAACACAAACCAAGCCCATGACACTTAGGAAAACAAAATTAAGAAGGAAAAGAATAATTTTTAAACCTGGTTTGTCTTTATATTGTCACCGTGACCAATGGTAAAGTCTCATATTGTGCACGCACATTTACAAACGTACTTTACACCTCTGAGACCACCTGCAGTGCATTCAAACACCAAGCTGCCTGGTACACACAATACAATAGTTACAGACCCATCGACACAAGCGCGTTTCGCATCACCTCAGATTTCTGCATAAAGCTTTTAAGGCCCCGGTTCAACACCGTTGCTGATGGCACGGCCAAAGTCAGCCCTCGTTCAGAAGAGCCACAGCACGTGCTTAAATTCAGACTCTCAGTGCCTTCAAACGGGGGCAGGCAGGATGAAGAGCTTTATTTATGCGTCATGAACCTGTAAGTCTTGACGAGGATTCACTTCAGGCTTAATTTATTGGTTCTGAGAAATATATTCTGAGTTTTTTTCCATTTAAGCACGTACTTCAGCGATTTGCTGAGTCAGGGGTGGATTTGAACACGTGCTCCACAGGGCTGCTGGGCTGGGCCTGGGAGTAATTTAACCAGAAACTTAAGTTCTCTTGCAATCACCCAGAATTATAATATTTTAAGCAATCTGTACATAAACTGCTGCATATGAACACTGGCACCACTGGGTAGGTACCAGTTAGTACTGGCAGAAACCATACAAACACAACATTAATTACATCATCTCTATGACTTTATCATTTGCATTCTCCAAACATCACCCACTTAACTCTGCATATTATTTTGATCTGGCTCAGTCTTGCTTGTAAAAACAACAACAAGAAGTACTTTAAATACATCAACTTTAAGAAAATGAGTGACTAAATTCCTTTTTCTATGTCACTGTTGCTACTTTTCACTTGACTTATTTTTTAATCTTTGCATAACTTAACAAGAACCTTCCACGGCGTTTGTTTCATTAAGCAGTACAGCTTGTGTTCTGACATGAGGAAAATTAATTCTATAAATACAAATTTATTAGGCACGCCTATATACAACCCGAAAAATAAATTTAAATGCAAATTCCCTCTAAATCCAGCCTTTCGATTACTAAATAATTTATTTTCACAGCGAAAACTGAATTTGGGACGTGACAACGTGCAGTTAAGGAGTGAACAAGTTGCCAAAATCTCTAGATATAAGGCCAAATATAATACATGTATAGACCAAGTGTCACATGTCCTGAACTCAGGCATCTGATAATGAAATTGGGGAGTTCTGACGTGTATTTTCATGACACAGACTCAGTTATGCCACAGATTGCAGCGCTTTTCCCTTAAAACTGTGTTTACTTTCAATGCGAGACTGCAAATACTCTAAATAATTCCTCTCCTAAACAGCGTGTGGACAAATACAGATGCATACATAAGAAATATTCTCTGTTTAAAACCCATGGAGGTTTTTTTAAGGATAAACACGAGAAGAAAAGGCCCACAACACCCAGAGAACATGTGAACGGGCTCCAGCAGCTTATACGTTACATTTCCGACAGGAAAACTGCATTATCAGAGGCAGTGCTACTCTGTCTGCAATATATAACATAACTGCAGCTCCAGCCTTCATTTCTGACACACAGCTAGAGAAGAAACTTGTCTTTTCAAACGGAACAGAATGAAAAGAAATAAAACTCTGCCAAGGGTCGTGTACGCCTGCCATTAAATACGTAACAAAGTTCAACGGCAAGTATTTTTATGGCGAGCTAATACCATGTGTGGGTAACAAGGGACTTGTGCTAATTACCAACCAGGAATCAATATCCTAATTACTGGAATTCTGTGATGCTGGAACAGCAGAAACCCACTAGCACTGTCAAACTGCGACCATAACACGGCACTGGAAGTAACTACACCAGATATACTGGAATTAGAGTATCATACGCCTTCATTTACAAGAAGCCGTTACAACACTGAATAATACACACAAATGGGGTCTTCAGGACACTGATGATCACACCTATCGGTATCTAGAAAAGCTCAGTTTAAAACCCCATGTAACTGATGGGAAGTGCTACTGAGAACGATGCTTGCCCTGCAAGGATCCCTACAAAATGCACTAAAACCAGGCTACAACCTGCAAACCCTTCAACTTTCACATTGCTGCTCTCAAAACCTTGTTCCTTTTTAGGTGATCTGATTTGGATCATAATCAAATGAATTACTTAATAACCAAATGAATTACTTGGTGAAATACACATCCTCTGTATCAGGATGTGTGTAGCTTCAGACTTGCTTCTTTCCTTTATGGAAATTTCTGCTGCACTTCTCCTTTAATTTTCCAATAGTCCAAAAACCAAGAGTTCGTTAGGAAATAAAAGTACAATATTCCTCCCTTCTCCTGCCAGGGAAACACCATCCCAGCTGCTCTTCAAACAGAAGCATTATTACATTTAATACCCAAAGTCTTTTAGATGGAAACAAAAAATCAAATTATGTATGATATAAAGAACAGAGGATACACAAAGTACCATGAAATCCCAACAGCACAGCAAAACTAATGTTACAGCACAGGAGGTTCACATCTGGTTATACAAATGCTTTAAAAGTTGTTGTGAGAAGGCTCTGCAGAAAATACAGTTTTGATTTGACGACTCCCACCACGAACCGCAACCTTGCAGGATTTTCGGAAGCACTGAATTTCTGAAGACCATTTGCTTTTCAAGGTTATTTCTTGTTGGTGTGTTTTGGTTTGGTTTGGTTTTCTCCCTTCTTTTCTTCAGACCAAACATCTGAAAAATGCAGCTGTACCACGTTGTTGTAGGAGTGGCTGAACTTGAGCAGAGGTTGCCCTGCCATATCACAGCTTCTGGCTATTTTCACCTAGAACAGCACTACTGTAGCCACACACACTTTTTCACCATATCCCCTCATATCCCACCTGTCAACCTCAACTCCTGACCTTTGGTCATTCACTCTGAACTTCTTGTTGCAAATATATGTATTTTTTTTAAAATTTAAAATTATTATTATTAAACCGAAGGTCTTCTGATGTGAGAGGTGATCCATTATGTGGGATCTTCCTGATGAAGAACTGGAAGAGTCTCTTGGTGCGTCCACAGCACTGCATGAGCAGCAACGTACCCACGTACCCATTGCCATGGTTTGCTTCCCTGCTGTTTGTGCTTCAACGTGCAATAAAATCTGTGCCGCTGAATATAACATTATCTTATAATATAACACTTATATCATGTACAGAAGAGACACAAGATTCAAGACAGCAGGTTTGCTCAAAAGCAACTCCACATTCTCCATCCACAAACTGGGGAGTAAACATAAAATTGCTAAAGGGTGCAAATGAAGAAAATGTCACCTCTTTACACATTATTAAAAATAAGCTCTTAAAACATACCAAGGAGTCACATAGCTATGGATACACAATTCTGTGAAGTTCACACATAGATGCATACTTGGAACACATGTGCAGTGCACGAACTGTATTTGTGATTCATTCTATTTCACACCACCTAATTCTTCCAGTTTTGTTTCATCTTAAACCTTCCAACCCGAGCCATGCTATGGTCTTTTCCAGATTGTGGTCTGTACTTTATAAACTGACTGGTAACTCTGTGATCTAACCTTCCCAAGTAACGAGCTCTTCAGCATTCAGATACTGTTCCTAAAGGATGTTGATTTATCTAAATAAACACTTCTGTTCAGTGTACTCAGACGTGAGCTCTTTCAAACCTTTGTGGCTAAGGAGGACAACGGAGAAGGCAGCTGTGAAGAGACCGAGGTTCTCCTGACCTAGGCTGGAAACCATTCTGGCCAAACATCATCTCAGTCTTATAGCACCGATTCCTCCAAGATCTGCTGGACCTGTTCAGGATGTGGTTTAGTGGCCATGGTGGGGCTGGGCTGATGGTTGGACTTGACAACCTTAGAGGTCTCTTCCAACCTCAATGACTCAATGACTGTATGGGTCAATTAAATCTGGACATCAAGCTCATGATCTGCAGTAAGCCCAGCAGTCTTACCCCCCAGAGCCACCAGTTCCAGCTCAAGAAGATTCCGAGCTGTGCACTGGTGGCAGTGGGAGGCTGCTGGTGCAGGAGCACTCCTCAACGTGGTCTTGTGCTCGCTCTCCTCTGGATATCTCCTCTGGACAGCTGCTGTTGGCCAAATTCTGGGGAAAATACTACTGTGGTCCAACCCACTATCACCGTTCTCATGTCGTGCAATGTCCTGGCCAGGTATACCGGGGAAAGGACATCATTTTTAAGGGGTTTGATTTCTTGGTGCCAGAAGTAAAATGTTATTTCATTACATCTTTCCCTTCTGCTTATATATTTTTAAAATTTGCATTTTATAAAGCAGCACTTAAAAATATTTATATATGGACGATGTGAAATGTTTTATGACAACTACAAAAACACAATGTGGTGCAAGTAGTGGAGACCAGAATTTGAAATATTTATCGTTATAAAATAGCCAATAACTCCTTGCTAACTGTGTTTTCTGTATCTTCTCCAAGAAGCATACGATTTGTCGACAAAAAAAGATGGATTTTAGTAAGAAAGAGCAGATTTGGATGCTTTCCTCACTATTAAAAGATGGCCAGAACGTCCTTTCAAGGTGAAAATGCAGATGCATTTCCTCTTAAAGAGCGTACGTGTCAATCAGCGAGCTTTTACTTATTGCAGACTCCTCAATCTGATTAGATCAGCTTTCCTTTTTGCAGCTTTCAGCACTTTTAGATAACTCTGTATCAGTTTCTTTGGACACAACCAGAAGTTCAGCTAAACACAATGTAAGTTAAACTGTTCTTTGTTAACATTTTTTGTGTAGCAGCTCTTTTGAGCACAAATTGGTTTGCAAAACATCATCGGACCAAAATATAATGTTTCACTGCAGTGGCTGAAGCTTCTCATTAGGTAACTATGGGAAAAATGGAGTTCTGCAAGCTACAGCTATGACAAAAAGCAATTTGTACCGCTAAAATAAGAGACAAAGAAAGAAAATGAAGAAAGGAGCGAGATAGTTTTGATAAACATTTGTATAGGCGTACGTACATGGGTACATAGAGATAGATATGTGCATATATATGGAAATATACCTTCCCCTCCTCAGCGTTCTGCTGACATGAATTGTGAACGTCTTCTTCTCGTACGAGCTTTCCAGGCCATGAAGTCAGTCCTTTGATCTGGCCCCAGACCAAGTCGCCAACGTTAAACGTCCTCGGCCTGTAATGGATCAGCTCATTTGAAGAGGGGGAATCGGGGTTCCTTAGGTCATCCTCACTACTGATGCTTTTAGCATCCGAAGGGCTAGGCACACACCCATTAATGCTTTTGGCATTAAAATCTCCATTGTAATGGATATAGTCTTTAACTAACGAACTTTCCAAGCTATTTGAGGAACTTGGAGATTGCTCTTCCAGAACCAGGTCTTGTTTAGAAGTGTTCAGCAACTCCCCAAATCCTCTGTTCTGCTGAGGCCTGTTTCCATTTATGTGTGCACATCTTTCCACAGTGTTCTCCAGTCTTTCCTTAAAACTCATCGTAGTTCTTTTGTAATTGTTATACCTGAAATTCTCCTCCAACATTTTATCACTTTGACAGTTTCGCTGTGATAACAGTATCTGATGCTGCTCGCCTTGTAACAGCGGCAGCGCGGAGATGTTATTGGGCCTTTCGTGACAAGGGCTGCTATGGATATGGGCAGAGTGCTCTAGAAACTCATCGCATTTCCACCTATTAATCTCACCGACAGGACTTTGCTCCCCTTCCCACTGTTTTTTGGGTGTGTTACAACTTGTTGATTTGTAATATTCATACCCATCCCCTTCACTCGAATTTTTACCGTGCTCCGAATTCTTCAGTATTCGCGTTCCCCTGGCGTTCCTTATCCTACCTTCGTGATCAGAAACGGCAACGTTTCTTCCATGGATCACCGCGCTGACAGCGCTAGAAAGATTTAACGGGTCACCAATTGAGGCTGTGAAGGCACTCATGGCACTCAAAGCTGGAATGGGACTCATTTGCGTTGTACTGCTGACGGCAGTGGTGATCACCACTTGCATGCCTTTGCTCGCAGCATCGACGACCGCTTTGTAGATGGCGTCCACCGAGGCATCACCCTGAGCAGCGACGTTGAGGTTTTCCTTCGCCTGTTGGCCGAGAGGTGGTTCAGTTCTTGGCTGCAACTCACAAGATGTTTCTTGGAAAGGAGGAAGCATCGCGTTGGAGCTCTCGGGAACCGGTGGCATTCCCATCTGAGAGATCATTCTTTTGTTTAGGGCAGCAGCATCTTCCTGCATCCTCACCTGGACAAGGAGAGCAAAAGATGACAATTGCTGTTTTGCCCAAAATTTTCAACAGACAAACCGTTTCATTTTAATAAAAACATCAGGATGGTGCCCAGAGTGAGTATTTGTTACAGCAGATAATTTCATTTTGGTTACGGATCAGTGATGAAGTTTAATGCTGAACAAGCTAGATGGGAAACAAAAACAATAACGTAGAGGAAACCAAACCCACAGGATATTCGACTTTGCCTCATGGATCAAACCAGACTCTTCAAATCCTTCTCAGACTCCGATTTTTCTTCTGTCCTCCCTGCCAACTGTTCCTACTGCATGCTCCTCACCCAGTGTTTGGGCCATCACCGGGCTTTTGGAATGGACTAATGTTTCTGTTTTTTCCCTTTTGGTTGTGTGCTTCACCCATGGGATCTCTTTTACTTCAGCCCCCATAAGCTGTGTCTGCACCCCCTTGCATCGCAGCTGTACTGTCAGGCACTGCCACAGTAAACCGTAACCTTCAGATTTAAGTAACTGTGCTTTTTATATTTCCTGTCACATACACAGGCAGCAACGATGATCTCAATAATAGTGCTATAACAAAAAACTGTAAAAAACAAGGGCAAAGTATTTCCATAGCCTCCTTTAAATACTTACCACGACTATTCATAGAACTGAGAATCTGAAGCAAAAAATACTGAGGTAAAGCGACCAAAACTCACACAAAACCAGAGAGGTGACAGCAGTTACAGGACTGCGATTTTGCCATAGCACTGAAATGTCTACGCTGAGAAAATAACAAATCTTCTCCTTCTTAAAGGCAAAAGCAATTTCTGGCACTATCTGCGTGCTCCCCTCTTCACGTCCCAGGTTCTGCAGCAACCACGGTAATACTGAATAATAATAATAACAACAACAAATACGTATTGTAACTCTGATTTTATTACCTATTTTGGTTGCTCTGCTTCCTGTCAGTATGTGAGCTTGACAGCTCAACCTGCATTATGAAGACGTGTCTATTTAGGGGGCTAGCAGGGAGGAATCATTTTTGCATGGTTTTTTTTCATTGTATATTCAATTTAATGCCTGCTCTTCAGTCCATACAATCCACTCTACACATGGTAACCTCTAGTCATTTAGTAAGTTTCTAATTACTGCAAAGTGGTATCAATATTTATCCTCACCACTGAATTGTTAAGAGAGGCCTAAACAGGATTTTCTGATCGATTCTGTGGCATGGAAAATAAACAGGAATTTATGATCATTTCTGTGGCACGGAAAATAGTTTTGCTAAAAATGTCTAGTAATTGTCAGAATATACATAGCGTTTTTTGTTTCCAATACAAAATATAACTCTTTCCAAAGAAACTACACCCAGTTCCTAAGGAAGGAGGTATAAAATTTCAGTAACAAATGTTACTCATTTGCAAAATCCAAGAACTACTGAAAGAGGCAAGCAATTGGATAAATCATACTGTCTACATCACTCAGCAAAAAAATCCAACCGTGGAGGGTATCATTTCACCTCCTGAGAGCTGCACGTTTATTTGGATATTGATTTCGCTTTGCTTTCTACCTGGAAGTTCTGGAACAGACACGCCATGGGGTTGGGGTTGTTGGCTGGGCTGGGAATTGGGGGCTGGCCTTGAAAGCCCTGCACGTTCTGGTACCCCTGGAGAAGGTGCTGCTGCTGCTGCTGCTGCTGCTGCTGGCTGGGAGGAAACATCTGGTTGTTGTTTAACAGCGACTGCAGGTGACTCAGCTGGTGGTTGTTCAAGGCGGTGTTCAGAGCCGACACGTCACCTGCAAGTCAGACACAGGGGAACGCCCATCAGCGGGGATTTCAACAGCGGGAGGAATTTCCTCGACTCCCATTTGCACCCTGTAAAACAACCCCTTTCCCCTTCAATCTTCCACAAAGCTGTCTTCAAGGCATGTGTCTCCTACTCTGCGGTCCTTTATTGCTTCAGGACTGCTCTACCTGGCCTCTTCCTACAGGGTCCTGACGTGACTGTCGCTGCCTTTGGGACAGCAAAATGAGCTCCTGGGATATTTGGTGGCTTGGATCCCTACTCTGAATTTCCAAAGCGACTGCTTCAAACAGTAGAAACTACTTTATCAACATCTTGTATTGCCAGAAAATCTCACTTTACAAGAAAATTCTAGTTCTAGTAAAATAAATACACTGTTAAACCTGACTTTATGAAATAATAAAGCTTAAGAACATCTCCATTTCTCACGGTTGGGGTTTATTTAAATTAAAACCACATGTTTTCCTTAAAATTTCCATTTGCAGAATCATTGGTTAGTTGCATTTTACATGGAAAATGTAAGCAGGGTCGACTTCCCGATAGCCATTTAGTAGGTAAGCATGAGGTATTAAGTTAAAATACTTACCAGCTCTTTGCCACTATTTAATTCCTCCTCCTAGTCTATTTATTAGATTACACAGGCCAAACAACAGAGGAGTACTAATGATATTATATATTCTTGGTAAAAAAATCATCCAAAGCACAAAAACCCTTGTATTTAAGGGCTTTTCAGTCACTTGTTTTGGGATGCAGGTGTCAAGTGAGATACTTGGGTTTCTAAACTCCAAGCTACGATTAAAAAAATTGGAGAAACTGGGCAATATAAATACAGAATGAAGGGCAACCTCCCTCTCTGAACCTGTGCAGGGACCTCATAGATTTTGGGGAGCGTGCTTGGTTCACGTGGAGAAAGGCACGTTTTCGGCTGGCGCAGCCACTCGCACTAACCCTGTGATGCCACACGCACTTGAAGGAAGCGCTGCACCCAGAGATGCGCCTGCGCTTCTGCGACTCGAGAAACGAAGCAAGTCCGATGGCTTGCAGCGTTTTAGGGTGTATAAAGGAGGTCTAAGGTGGCATCAGAATTAAGAACGGAACATAAAACAATTTCCAAAACTGGTCTTCAATGTTACTGAAATGAATCAGGATGTATGTAATTGCTCACGATAACAGTTGTGTTTTGCTCAACAGAAATAAACAAGCTGTAACATACAAAAGCCTTACAAAAAAAAAGAAGTATGATAAAGTGGAGTCTTTAAAAATAGAAACTAGAATCCGAAATTCCCCCTCCCCAACCCTCTTCCTTTTATTTTTACTTTTTTTTTTTTTCCTTTTATATCTGTGAAGAAACTGAACTTACCAAGCAGACCCGTCCCCAGTAGAGGGTTAAGTAGCTGTGGCACCACAGAGTTACTGTTGAGTTTAGCTGGCCCAGATGCACTCCCAGCATTATTAGATATGTTCAGCAATGTTTCTGCCATTGACACCACTGCTGTCCCACCACCCAGGGCTGACACAGACAGTGCTGCCACTGCTGCTGATGTAGTGGTTGTGGTAGTGGTGGCTTGGGAGGAGGTGGCTATGGAAACCTCTGGATGATGAGCGGTGTTGCCCGATGCAGCGGTCAGGACACCTCCCACCAGCTGGGGATTCAAGGCCATTAATGCTGGGGCCCCAGTGACAGCTGGGAGGAGCAGGGGGTTAGAAGTAGTGTCAGCGCCCGAAAAGCTGGGTACGGGGTTGCCCAGGGGGTTGGGTAAAAGGCTCTCCACCCTGGTGCTTTCTGCCTGATTGCTCGGCAAATGGTCAGGTGGGGCTGGCAGCTGGGTTACCGAGGGCAAAGGGTTATTTTGCTGCTGCAACAGATCTGAGATGGTCAGATTGAAAGATGGTAGGGGGAGCATGGCCGCTGCTTGGGCTTGGTTCTGGAGGAGGGTCGCTAGAAGCTGAAAATGAACAGGTTGCAATACCTGCCCGTCCACGTCACTGGAGAGAAAAGCTAAAGCAGCATTTACATTCGGGTTGAGAAAACCTAAAGGGTTGAGGTTGACCTCAGACTTGC
>NW_010187293.1:3334-6216 GCF_000695765.1 Mesitornis unicolor | reverse complement strand
CTGAAGGCTGTAGGATATTTAATAGATTCTGGTTTAGGAGATGCTGCTGATTCACTGGCAAAGAGATAGGTAGAGAATTGAGGAGGTTTTGATTCAAAGAGTGTGGAAGATTGTTGTTTGAAGAGCTGTTCTGCGGAAAATGAAGCGAGTGTTCGTGGCCAGCGAAAGGGAAGTCGCTCCCGAGGGGCAGCTGGCTCTGGAGCGGGTTCCCAGCTGCGGTAGTGACGATAACGCCATCCTGAAGCACAGACGTTGTCTTGGTGATGGCAGGTTGGCTGGTGCCAGCTATGGCTATCGATGACGATGGTCCTGAACCCCCTGCAACGCAAGAGAACACAATGATTAACACAATACTGCCTGCTGGGGGACAACCTATACAAAGCTTTAAATAATTAGGTTAATGCAAAATTTTCTGGAAAAAAAATGGGTTTGGTAATCACACACGGGGAAAAAATGTTGTGAGCATGGAGACTTGAACATTTTTAAAATATGAATTCAGAAATTATTTAACCATGCACTCCTATTTCCCTTGAATTTCTTTGAGTGGGGATAGAATAGGGTTTCATTCATCACATATTTGGATTAGCACAAACCTGAAAGCAACCATAACTTACTACAGGTGGTTGTGGACCAGTATGAAATGAACTACTGGGAAGGATCGATGGGAGACATGAATGATGCTGGGTGACAGCGTGAGCCCGTGGTCCAAATGCAGATGTGAACCATAAGCTCTTCCATGCCCTGCCCTACTCCATCAATGAGCTCCTGAATTACTATTTAAAGTATTATTTTGAAAAATAAATTAAAAACCACAATGATGACCATTACATGTCATGATGATGACTATGATAAAATCCAATGAGCAAAGTTTATTATGGTAAAGGTAGGTTAGCAGACAAACCAACCCAACAACTAATAAATAAAATATTAAATAACTGGGGTGGTCCAGCTTTATATCCCTTTACCAACTCTGAAGTATAAAATAAATTATTCATTGTCTTTTACTTAAGGTAAAGTCTTGAACTGACAGTGGTCATACACAAAAACATATGATTACAAGAATCAAAGTACTTGAACTACGCCTTCCTACTTCATTCATTGCCATTCATTGGAGACCATTCAAATATTAAAATTACATACTGCATATATAAAAAACTGTGTAATTAAATATGTTTTTAACTATAGTTTTGAAGCAATAAAATAATATTCCATTCTCAACTGCCCTGCAAATACAGCTCATATGATAGAGATCAAAGGTATCAATAATTGATACTTTCTGATAATAATTTTTCTAAACAACTAATATTTGAAAAGGGACATGCAACGACACTGGTAGCTGGGAAGAACTGAATCCAATCTTGCCATCTTTTGTAACTTCAAATACCATTTTTCAAGTACTGCAATGTTCTGACAACTCAAAAAGGTACAACCCGAACACAGGACGTGAAGCACTGCACTGAGCTCAGGAACGATCCACCCCCCTCTCCCAGGTACCATTACAGGAATTAAATAATAAATTAACAAAAGATAAAGGAGGAACAAACTGTGATCATAAAGCAGAGGCTATCCCACTCCGGAGTGATGAGAAATACGTTAATGAGGCCGTAAAAGCAGCTTCAGGACAAGTACATCTCTCCAGGTGGAGTTTGGAACAAACACAACTGTCAAACTGGGGCCACTCAAACTCAACTACACAAATCCCAGGGAACCTAACCCAGAATATAACTGTGATCTTCCTTTTGTTCTACTAATCTGTGAAATATTTTAAGCTGCATTTTCAGAAAAGTAACAGAAAAGTCTTTACAACCTTTGTGGCTAAAAGCCAATTCCTTTTGTTTCATTGGAGACCTGTAACAGTTTCAGACTCTCAGCCAGGCTGTCAGGGTCAGTACACTGCAGTGCCCACAGCGACACACGTTAATAACTGTCAGCAGTTCCCAAAAAAAGGGAAGTTGTCCCATTGTTTTGGTTTGTTTAAATCAATATCCAGAACTGACACCCCAAGGACTTAAATATTAGGAGAAATCCCAAAGACCAAACTACAGATTCAAGAAATCCCATTACACAGTCATTCCCACATGGTTTTAACTGCAGAATCAGAATTAAAACTGTTAATGTAATATTAAAAATATCACACAGATAAAAACAGGCTACCACCAGCTTAGCCCGAAGGAGCAGCCTGATACATGGGACTTTCTAAGGCCTGAGTTCATTCCAGGCAATGTTTTGTTGGAAACTCTACTCCCACCATAGGGGGCAGACAGATACACACGTTTTACCTTGGTGGCTAAGAAAGGCTTCCCTCGCCAGCAGAAATCACAGTCAATGAGTAAAGCAGCACAGGGATACATTTTTAATTTAAGCGTCAGCAAAGTATCCTTTCTAAACATAGAAATATATATTTGTATCTCTGTAAGTGTATATACATAGATATGTCTACAAATACATACATAGATATCTCTACATATCTATATCTATGGCTCTCATGAGTATAAAACCTAATTATGGTATTTTTCAAGTGGACCTAACCTCTACTTCCACTTTATGTAATTTCTATTCTTCTACTTTCCATTCCGCTCAGGTGAACGACCACACTGCAGAGTATCTGGTGTGAAGCAAAGCTCAAACTTGTGAAAACATTGCTAGGATTTTGTCCAACATCGCTCCGATTTCTATCCCCTGTCAAACACGGCGTCTGGAGATCTAACCTGAGAGGTCTACACTTGACCTTTCTCCAGATTAATTATGCAATTAATTAATTGCTACTTGAGAAAAAAACCCCAAACTTGATGGATTCTGCGTAGGAGGAAGCAAATGTGTCCTTATTTCACTCCAGACGTGAGAAGTCTGGGAGTTGAAGAGGCGATGAGCAGCCAGACTTC
>NW_010187293.1:0-3303 GCF_000695765.1 Mesitornis unicolor | reverse complement strand
TCAGCAGGAGAAGAGAGAAAGCAGGCAAATCTTCTCCCTCACAGAAAGACGCAGGAGGGACCGGTGTAGAAAAGTCCGGAATTGGGTAGTAGCTAATGCCATATTTACAACTGCATTCTGGGACAAATCCACCTCCAGCAGCAGATGATTTCTGGAGCTCCTCCAAACACCATCTCCAACAAGTCAGTATTCCCGATGAAGAAACGCACGCACGCCCGTTCTCATTACAAGACAGCGCTGCTGGACGTCTCTGGATGTTTGGCCACAACCCAAAGGACAAAATCTCAATTGTGATTTTCTTCCCCTTTATCAAACATGTATCATTTCCATAACAGTTACTGATAGCGCTGCATCAGTGGGTGCAGAACAGCCATCTTCTTCTGGGAGGACCACGGGAGCGCTTGGAGAGGCCTCTGAACCGTCCTTCCCCACTTCCCAAAGAAAATCTCTAATATCCAGGATGAACAGGAGCATTTCTGACTTTTTTGACTCCTTTTTTGACTTGGAGGGGTGTGCCAGCTCACCTAAAACTCCACCGTGAAACGGTTCATGGTCACTGCATCCAGGCCCCAAGATGATCTTTAGGAGGCTTCTGATGAGAAATGTGAATGGGGGTTGAAAGCTAAAAGGAAATCGCAAGTTTGACTTCAAGTTTCATGAGACCCTGGAAACCCAAGGCACCAAACTTGTCAGCTCAGTACACAACAGTCCTTGATAATCAGAAGCTCTTACCAGTAAAACAGAATGAAAACAAGAAGGGGTTGGACTGAAAGCCATCAAAGCCCAAGACGACCGCTGGCTCCAGCTCCTGCGGACGCAGGCGTCTGCCAGGAGTTCATGTGGCAGGTGTTGAGAAAAAGAGGCCATAAGAAGAAACACCCAGAGTGCCAAAAATCAGATCTTAGAGGGTCAAAGGAACATTTTGGGAGTAAAAAAATGGAAACGGAATGGGATATATTATATATGTATATATAAATATATAAATTATTACTTTCTGTGCTATAGCATTTTATTTACAAACTTGTTTGTTTTGTTTTCTTTTGAAAGCAGGTTTATCTTCCCTGTGTGGGTTTCTTCCGTGTTCCTTTTTTCTAAGTATTGATTGGCAGGTATTCCTTAGAGGATGCAATAAAAGAACAGATATTATACATAATCAGTTTGTGTTTGACAAGATTCACTCTTTCTGCTCACTTAAAATACAGAAATTAGAGTGGAGGATATTTCTCCTTCATACCTCAGCATCGTCCTACCACGAAATGCAGGAACACGTGAGGTACAGACGCTGTTTTCAACAGCACTGATATTTGAACAACATGAAGACCTGGGCAGCGAGCTCCAATGGCTGAACTCAAAGAGAAGCTGGGGTGTGAGCTACTGATTTCACACTAAAGACAAGGAAGAATCAAAAAGCAAATTATCATTTCTGCAGCACGGCAGTCGTGTCTGCATAGGAGTGTGGAGGAACAGCGAGGACTTCACATCCTGTGAATAATGCTCAGCTCCCTTACAAACCAAACAGACTGAAAGCAAACCATTGTAGTCTTCAGAGATACTAAGCATACTTCTACCACGTTAAAGAATATTAACTATACAGGTATTTTCCTAAAAAATTGCAGTTAAGTACACCAATTAGAAAATGACAATGGAAATAGTATTTTACGATGCATTTCTCGGTAACAACCCATCCATTAGGTATTCTAATGTTTCAATAGCCTCAACAGCACCTTGCTGGAATTTGCAGAACACAAATAACCAGTCAGACAGGTGGATGAAGTCCTTTGGAAACTGAATGTGCAGAACGTGCTCTTTAGGCTCTAAGAGCTAAAACCTTTTAAGAGTTGAAAACAAATATGTGTTATACAAGAACTTTCTCAAGTCTTCCTTCTCTGCATATTCAATAAAAATGCTGCTAGCTTTATTTTGTATTTCCTTTATTGCTTTTCAGAACATTTCAAGGGTTTGAAGCCCTGGTCAGAAAGTCAGAGTCAAGCCCTTGGTCACTTAAGGAGCTTCTTGCTAAAACTCCCACCTCTTCCATCCTCTCCTAGGGCCAAACTCCACAGCTCTTGTACCACAAATCTGCAGGATCCTTTCACAAAGACCCAGGATGACTGGAGAGGGGAAATTTCACTGCGTGCCTTAGATGACGAAGGTGGGAAAGCACAGCAGATCACTTAGATGTGGTATTTATTACTAAATCTCAAGTGGTTTGTGAACTTCTACCACACAGGGTCACCGATCCGTGCCCAAGGCCTCTAGAAGCGACTGCAATACCGATATGAAATAAGAATTAATATCGACTTCGAGATATGAACACAGGGCACGTCAGTGGCGGCGTTTTCAAATTAGCAATATAAAGAGGCTTAACTTCCACAGAAGTGAAGTTGCTGCTGGAAGTGATATGACCACGTATTTCCTAACGATGTGAGACCACAGCTTCCTGCTTTAACTACGTATTCCATCACTTCCCTGCAAACTTGGAACGATGAGCTCTACATCTATTGATTCTATTCTCTCTTTTCTTATAGGAATGGAAAGCATTTAAGATATTTCTCTGGTATCACATTTATTACAGCACTGTCAGTTCCAAGGAAACGATAACTCAGCAGTGAACCACAACCTCCTGTCTGTTCCCCTTACGGAGACCGGGCGCTCCCTTGAGACCACACAGAAATCACCAAAAACGGATCAATAAATAAAACATCCTGCTCGGCCCAGCAGAACCAGTTAAAAACCTTCACCTCTATCATATACAACACTCTGTCCATGCAGAATGTGCTCTCTGTAAAACAGATTTAACTCCCTGTCCACAGTGTCATGCTATGACGGCAGCGGCAGAGCGCATTACTGTGAGACCAACGCCGTAACGCTGCACTATCTTCTCTTTTTTAGACTTACAACAGCTGTAATGTCGGCCCTGTTCTTCACAGTGCTTTGCAAACTCCTCCTTTACCAGGTTATTTTAAGGATGGAAATCAGGGAGGATTGCAGCATGCGGTCTCTGCACCTTCCAAAAGTGGTTTAGCCAAGGGTGACTCTGTCATTCCTGACAGTAGCTCCCAGTTTTGCTGGTGCCCACTGGTTCTGCTGAGGAATATTTTCAGGAGATGTGGAGAGCTGCATACGTATGGGAAATCTCACATCAACTCAGTTTTCCTTCACAATGTTATCTTCAGTAAAACAAGACTTAGCTTTCTGGATTAATTTATTACGCTTTTTAGAAATCCTCTCACTTTTATTAATATAAATGGATGGATTATAAATTAATATAAATAGTGGATGGATGATGGCAGAGCGGTGGAT
>NW_010187292.1:0-4614 GCF_000695765.1 Mesitornis unicolor | reverse complement strand
CACCGCGGCCCCCTCGGAGACGGGACCCGGCGGGCGGTGCGCGGCGGGGGTCGGGGTTTGGGGGGCTGAGGTGCCTCCTGGGTGCTGTCACTGCCCGCTTCTGTGCGGAGAGAGAAATCTTGTGCTAATGACTTCCGTAATGCGGACCACCAGGAAAATGATACAGCAGCTTTGGTTCACAAGGCTTTGTTTTGGTGCAGTTTCCTATTGTTAGCCTTTTAAAATATTATTTATTTTAAAGGCAACTTCAGATCGCATCTGATCTGTGCAGTGGAGTAAGGTTTGTCAAAAGAAGTGCTGTTTTCTTAGGTCAACTGACGCATATGTTTTTCTCATGCAAGATCTTCTCTAGAGGATGGGAAAAGCGCTGCCTC
The DNA here is from genome assembly GCF_000695765.1 of Mesitornis unicolor. Classification (NCBI taxonomy): domain Eukaryota; kingdom Metazoa; phylum Chordata; class Aves; order Mesitornithiformes; family Mesitornithidae; genus Mesitornis; species Mesitornis unicolor. Next base: position 4,240 of record NW_010187292.1, on the reverse strand, counting down.
GGGAGGAGCCCCTGCAGAGGAGCACTGGCTCGCCAGGACATGCAGGCACATGATTAGCTCTGCTCCTGAGAGCGTAGCCCATGCTCTGTCAGTAAATACATAGCTTGCCCCATGGGAATGTGTTTGTCTGCCTGCACCCTTGGTTATTTTGGTGACTCCTGTGCAGGCAAACCCAGTGCTGCTTTTGAGCTGATTTAGACCTTGCCTTGATTGCAGAAGATTCGATACAGCCCAAGAGGTGAATAGATATAGATTTATCTGATCAGTGCAAACTGTTTCAGAGGAGTCTTTGGTTTAGCTCTTTCAGTTGGAAATGGATTTGAAGGAACATCAAAATACCCTATTTCAAAGGGAAGCTAAATACTCGTAAATGGACTGGTACAAATTAAACTGAATCTGTGAATGTCCTCACTTCCTGCATCCTGTGTGTCTTTTGGTCTTGTAAATAAAGCTTTATTCTGCTTTAATGATCTTAAACAAGCATAAGCAATGGAGATTAATTACTTTGAATTACATGGCCATAAACTTGTTAACTAAATATGCAATATGCTGAACTGATGTACCACTATAACTGAAGCCACTTGAGATCAACGTGGTTACAGCAGTAGAGGTGTTAGTGAAAGTCAAGGGTAGAGGCAGTCTTGAAAAGAAGGTGAGAGCAATAGAGTTGTGCTAAAGGGAAAGAAAAGTCAGTAAACGGGTCTGGTAGGTGGGATGGGAAGTGTGGCATGGAGAGGAGAAGGGACTGGCCCAGCCTTGTTCAGCAAGCCAGCGCCTGACCCACGCGTGGAAGCCAGGTTCCCTCAGTCGCAGGTAGCGCTTTATTCACTTATGCTTGGGTATTACATGTTTTTGCTTTCAGATGGAAAATGGCTTGAAGGCAACCTCTTTTCATTCTTTTAGGGCTGCAACACTTAAGAAGCTTGTAAAAGAGATTTTAAAAAAAGAAAATGGCAGAATCAGCAATGATTCCGTCTTTTTTTTTTGTGCTTTTAATATTCTGCAGGATTTGCTTTGTGTGTGCATGTCCCATTGTAATTAATTTAAAACCTGGGAGGCAAACAATTCTGGGAACAGCTTGAGGACTGTGATGGTTAGACTACGCAGGGAAAAAAAATGCTGCTCCTCTGGCTTTCTTGTGGTGCTGTGGAGGAATCTGGTCTGCATTAGATCTGGTAGACCTTTCGCAGATGCATGAAGCATGCTCTCAGAGGAGGAGTTTATCATCTTTGCTGTTTATGCAACTTCTTGCTCTTCCCAGGCGCAGCTGGAGGAGCCATGCGTACAGGGCTTGCCGTGCTGCAGCCCAAAGGGGCTCCACCTTGGGTTCCCTGAGGCTGTTCTTGGGGAAGGATTGATAGTGGCATGTCTGACTAGAACGGGAGGGCTTTGTATCTCTTGCTGCTTAACTGTGCCTTCATGCAGCCTTTTTAAATACAGCAATCCTAGTCTCTGTAAATCTAGTTATGTTCTTCTCTACTGTATCTGGAGAGGTGAACAGCACAAAGCCATGTTATGCTGAGTGCTGTGCCGGCACAAGGCAAAGTTTCCTGTCCTGCTGGGTGTGGTAGATTTGGATATACTTTAATTTGTTTAATGTTCTGAGGCACCCCCTATGATGGCCCTGTTCATGCTGTAGGTAAATAGCCTCGGAGTGTGAGAACGTGGTAACATTGCTGAAAGTACAGGCTTTGCTGCAGGCATCAGATCTTGCATAGCTTTGTGGCCAGGTTCTCCTACCTGCACCCATTGCCGCTTGTGGCAGAACTTCACAGCCTGGCCCTCCGCAGTTTTATCCCTTTGGTAAGTGCAGATGGCGTTCTTGGAGCTGCAGCTCGTTTTGTAAAGGTGTCTGCCTACACCCACTGTGTGCAGCACAAGTCCTGGTGAAGCTGGGGAGCTGTCCTGACCTTGCGCTGGGGTTCCACATCAGCTCCTTCTGTCATTTTCATTTGAGAGAATCAATATAAACACAAACCCTGTCCTCAGGTGAACTTATGGGTTATCTTGAGTCCCATCTTTGCTTTTGTAAAAGGAAACTGATTTCAAACTTTTATTTAACATTACAGATAAATAACACAGTTTTCCCTAGCTCAGAGAAATAAGATGCTGGCTTTCTTGTAGTGAAATACTACATCCCATTGCATACATATATTTTTTATTGCTGTTTTTCCCTCTCTAGGAGTTAAATAACACAAGAGCTGCTTCTGTAGGCTGTGTTCAGTAGTACGTCAACCTGCGAGCCTTTGTCTGCGATGGGGCTAACTGTATAAATTACAGTGCTGCCTACCTGTCTGAACCGGGATTGCTGTGCTTACAGAGCAGATATCTAGGATTGGTTCTTTGTGCACTCCGGCTCACAGAAGTGATTGGGTGTTCGGTTATTGGTGTTCCTGATGATTTGTAGGGGAATGTGGTGTGGAAGGTGAGCCTGGAGGAGGGGTTATCTGCTTTGCTCAGTGCTTTCGAGTTGCTTTTGGGATGGCAGTTAGATTTATAACTAACTATTAGCTCAGTTATGAAACTGGCTTCAGTCCAAAGCTCCTTTCTGATTAGATGGTTATGTTGTGTCAGTGATGGTAGACTTGCGTTTAAGTACCTCAGAAAACATGGGCATTATATTATGGATTATTTATTTCTGTAATAATGAAAAGGATGCAAGTAGACTGTGGCTGTCCTTAAAGTCTAAAAGCACGCACCAGTGCAGCACAGTTAATGTCATGTATATGGTTGTATATGGTTTTTAAGGGCTGGGAGGGAAACTTCCAAGAAAGACTAACAGTGATCTGTGGGTGACTTCATTTCTCTGTAGGGTGGCAGTGGCTCTTCTTTCTGGTTTATTTTTGCCTTTAGGGATCCTGTATTGACTTTACGCTGTGACATGAATTCTTTGTAGAGATTTCCTGGGTAGACTTGGAAGCTGTTTGAAAGCAATGTTCAAGTGACACCTTGAGCGTTTCCTGTGAAGCTAAAGTGGGTACGCCACTGAGGTGATATATGTCTGGACTTTAATGTTAGTGCTGTTTATTTGAATGCACTGCTCAGGTGGAGTGTACAGTATCTGTGATCGCTATGGAAGTTTTGCATTGCTTGATTCGCTTATATATGTAACAGTTAATTGGATACATGACACTTTATCCAGACTGGTTTAAGTTTTTAACTCCGTACCTTCAAAAGTGAAGGAGAAATCATTCCCTTTCGTGTATATTTTATATAGTGCTCTATACCTTATCAGCAGACACATAAGCTGGTTATTGAAGTAGCAGTGATTTTCCTCACTGGATTTATCAGTTTTCAAAGCATTTTACCAGCTGTGCTGCTGTGCTTGTTCTGTGTGTAGGAACATAAGGGCAAAGAGGGAAGAAATGGCTGGGCTAAAGTCACCCAACGAACCAGTGGCAGACTGGGATTAAATCCCCTGTGCTTGTAGTTCAGTGCTGGATTGACCAAGGCTTTCCCTTTAATCATGGTAAATAATAATGATGTTCAGTACCAAGACCTGAAGGTCTCGAGTGTCCTCTGCATCTTTCTCCTAAGAAATATTCAGGTGTAATATTATTTTTTTCTGAAAGGACTTAAAGACATTTGATATTAGCTTTAACCTTCCAGCACTGTTAAAACCAAAGGGTTTAGTGCATAAAATAAAGGAAATAGTTTTTTTTTTTAAATAGACCAACTTAGGAGAAACTTAATTCTGGTTATACATATGTAAATCTGGAATAAGAAAGGTACAACTACAAATGGTTGCTGGGGAACTGATACCAGTTTTGCACACACTAAGGGAAAATAGCTGTATTTCTCTGAATCTGTCATGTGGATTTAATGGTGGTTGTCACTTGGACTCCATACCTGCCACACTTGAAATGTAACAAGAGAACAGAATTGCTGGCTCTACTGTAAAATCAGACTGAAAACTGTGGTTGGGGTAAGCAAAATATTACCATGCAAACTAAGCTGCTTATATTTTGATAAATCATAGTTAGTTTACATTAAGAATAGAGGCACCTCTAATTTTAATCTGATGCCTTCAGTGGTATAGACCCTTAGTACTGTGTTTTGGAAAAGCTGCTTTTCTGATATACCCTTATTTTGGAGAAAACAAACCTGTGAAGTTGAACACTCCAGTTTTTTCTGCTGTACTAGAAGTAGTAACCTGTGAGGCTTCATGTTGCTAACTTCATTTTCTTTGCCAGCGTTGCTTGAAAACTGCTGCCTTTCTTAAAAATCAGAAATAATAATA
>NW_010187291.1:0-13325 GCF_000695765.1 Mesitornis unicolor | reverse complement strand
CAACTGAGCGATTCTGTGATTCTGTGATCCTTAAAACCCATGGCAAAACTTGGAGGATGAAATAGTAGGTGAAAAGCCACATTCTGTTTCCAAGTGCAACCATAGCCTTTTGCTGAGGTCAAATACTGGAAAAAAAGCCAGTTTGTTGCTTAGGTTTCTTTTTATGTGGGTTTTTTGTTGGTTTTTGTTTTGTTAATAGAAGAGATGGGTGGGATGAGTGACAAAATACTGCCTTGCTAAACCCTGAGGGGCCAGGGAGCTTCTCAAGGAAGGATCAGGCAGGTACAGGCTCAAGTTACTGACTTGAGAAAACATGCACAAGCAGGATAAAGAAGTGAAACAGTTAAGGAAAGATTAGGGCTGGCATTAATGTACTTTGCTGCCATGTCAAAGAGTCCCTGTTTATGATCCTGACCTGGAAAAGTGCTTGAACACTTCTGTAAAGTTTAGTATGCAAATAGTCCTAATGATTGAAAGGGAACTACTTCTGTGCTTAATTTTAAGTACACACTTAGGTACTCCACTGAATCAGTGTTTAAAAGGATTAAGGACTGCTAATCCATACAAAAAGCTTCCCTCTAAATTATATACCTGAAGAACATGATTTAATAAATTGATCCGAAAGCCTAATTTATACTAGTTCTACACTACTTTTCAGTAGTACAAAACTACCCAAGATAATACAAACCAACTGAACCCTAACATGAATAAGACCTATTGGCTTTAAAAGCAGTACTCAAATTACAGGACAGCAATACCACATGAAATGATGGAATGCTTCTGGTTTCACTTTTATCTCCATTAATTCTCTCATTTGTACAAAACCTTCTCTTTTGTAATATGTATTTTACCCTCTAGAAAAGAATACATATTATACAGCAAAACATTGCAAATCTTACATTATATACCACTTTTCTTGGCATACAAATTATTTCATGGAGGTTGATTCCCTAAGTGGAAAGAAAGGCCCGTCTTCTTCCTAGTCTGATTAAACAAGTTAGTCTTAAAAACTGGTATCTTCTCCTGTCTGTAGACTCTGCAAAAGCAAAGTCCATACATAGACAGTTGTAATTGTTGGAAAATAAGTACTGTAAAGTACCCAAATCATGATGAGTGAAAGGCAGATGAAGCAGATGCTTCCAGGTGAGAGCAGATAAGGAGGGAAGAAGCAGTATCACTTTATTTCCTCTTCAGCATGAGAAAGCGTCTCCGTGGGACAGCCCAGCAACTTGAAGGTAATCAGGTTTATCTTAAGGGTTTTTCCTCTTCCTTAGAGAAGTCTCATAAGAATGGCTAGTTACCTGCCTGAGTAAGAATTCAATTTCTTAAGGCTGTGCTGGGGCTAAGCCCACATGGGCCCACATAATCTCCCTCTTCCTCATACACCTTACACAGGTTTCAGCAACCAACAAAGTCCCAGGGGATGCAAGCAGCTTCTCTCAGATGCTTCCAAGCCACTTTACTGAGGGGTTAGGAGGCAGAGACTGCCTTTCCCATGTCAGCAGAGGGTTACAGAACACCACAAGCACAATCTCCAAGTGGAGTTCCTACTTCCACCACATCAGCTCTATTGTATGCCACCTGTCTAAAGCCACTTTAACTCCAAAGGAGACCCTTTCCTCTGAGGAGGCAGATGGCGGCTCTCTTGTAAGGCTGTTCTCTCTCTTTCTTAGTAAGAGTCTTGAGTTAAACCCAGATGAAACTTCAAGTTGCTGAGCTTTCCAAGTCACCTTCCCCGCCCCCCCCCCGTAAATACAGGATCAGGCTTTGGGGAAACTTTCCTAGACTTCCTGTTGTACAGCTATTAGATGTAGAGCAGGACGACTACAATGAGATGACATTGTTGGCAAGGGCCTGACTGAAGTTGCAGCTTAAGGGCAATTTATGACTAAACAGGCTGCATGGGTCACATTAGGCACCTTCCTTCGTTTATCAGTTTTGCAGGACTCACAGCCATGTCCATGTGAGTAAACTAGAGAGGGACAGAGAATAGGGCCAAGCACCATCATACAGCTGCTGTACTATTCAATATTTAGCACATACTTTGACACACTTTCACCCATGTCAAAAAGCTGTTTACAGACAACATCTATGCGTGACCTTTCCACACTACAGAAGCGATCTTGCAATGCACAAAGAGTTATATACTATGAATGAGAAAGCAGAGGATTTTCGTTATCTGGACTTGCTACAAACTTTTTTTGTGAATACTTGGCAATAGTGAGTCAATAGAAATGGACTGAGGCAAGTGCTTGATCTGAAGAGATCTGTTATGTACTAGGGATACCTATTCCAAGAACCAACTAGTAAGGTTAGTTTCTTGTCTGATGGTTATGTACTGTGTGTTAGAAGTTCTCCTCAGGCACACTATCTCACCAAAATCAACGGGAAGTGAATATATGCAAGAGGCCACTGAACTTTTCACGAGTAATGTTACGCCTAACCTATTCCTATGGAAACCTAAACAGAAGAGTGCTAAGAGCAAAGCAACAGCCACAGCACCAGGGCATGCAACAGTATTTGTAGTAGAGAAGCAGCTCAAAGGAAGATGCTGTTGCCAGTGCAATGGAAGGGTGCAAAGGTTCTGGGCATCTCTCCTGGACTTCCACAGAGAATTGCATTTTGTGCTGGCAGAGCCAGGAGGAGGACAGGAGGTACTACAGCTGCCTGCCCTCCCACAGGGTGGAACTCTTCCTCTGGGAAAGAGGGCTCAGCTGGCACAGGCAGTGCAGCACACATCTCAGCTGAAGCCAGCCAGACCCCCTTTCTCTTTAGCAGAAGTTCCAGCTGCTTTCAGAAAACCCAATGATGAAGTACAAGCCAAAAGAAAGGAATCCAGATCCTATCTTTCAGTTTCATTCCAAATTAGCAACTGTAGCCCTTTAAACTATTGCTGTTTTGCCATAATCCATGAGAAAAAAAACCCTAGTTTTTTTGTCACACTTCAATTAATACATGACCTGACATGACCTGACAGGCTTTCTGTTGAGATCCAATAAAAGACATTTTGCAGATATTATCAGACAAGGTTCAAATGAGACACTTATGTTCAACAGAAGGTTGATTCCATGCAGTAGGAGATAAACCTTGAGCCCAAATAGAAGGCTTTCATACAGTGTGAGAAGGAACCTTTGCCTTCTGATTTTTTTGAATACTACTTGTTAACGATCCATGCAGGATTCTGGCCAAAAAGCTGACTCACTATGCTGGCCTGTCTCAAAATTCAGTTATCACAGCACTGAAAACTTCAGACTGAGAATGGTTAACATAAAAAATGAGCATTTTTCAGTGCCCAGGGCACTTTGTACAGCATTCATTTCTATTCAGCTACTTGTTACAAGGCTTTCCATGTCCCTTCAACAGTACGCTTGCTGCGTGGTAAGAATGAAGAAGGGTTCACAACTTATCTTTACTGCCATTCATTTTCATGGAAGTGAGACTGATTCCTCCTAACTGCACAACTGCTGTGCCTGGGGCTTCTGAAAGGAGCTGGACATGTATGTTCCATCTGCTTAAGAATTAATTACAGGGATCAACATAAGCTCCTTGTTTTTTATGGAACAACATTTGCTGTTATTAGTGAAATGGCATTTCAAGAGAGTCAGTAACTACAGAAATATATTGGTTGTGGATACAGCTATATTCTGTTACCTCCTGAGAGTTTTATGATTTTGAAATCAAGGAGCATTTAATATGCCTGACAAATTACAACTGTCTTCCCTGAAATATCTGCTATGACTGTAAGGGTTTGAGTTAAAGCAGCATGTGATACAAGGAAATCTCCTTTTAGTGCAAGGTATCACTTGCTAATAACAAACAAACAACGAAATCAATTCACTGATGCTTTGTCAACAAATAGTTAAATCTCTCTACCTACCATATATGGGATATTGACACAGGAGATACTCAAGAACAGGCTTGTATGCCCAAGAGACAACAACAGATGGTACATGACAGCAGCTAATGTCCTAATCTATGACAGTTTAGAGTTCTTAAAAAAACCAAACAAACCAACAAAAAACCCCAAACCAACTCCCCTCGTCCAAAAAAATAGTCTTGCATTACCCCACATCATAAATAGAGTGTGAACTGTTAAAATAGAAGCACGATATGGTAACATCTTAGAGTTCAACTCTTTCAAAGAACTCAAGGAGGTTTAGAAATACGCTAGGTTCAGGCTTGTGGTTCAATCCTGTTCTCTCTGCAGCATCTCCATAGCTCTTAAAAGCATCACCCCAGGAGGAAGAAGAGTGTTTATTATACAGATGACCTGCCACTGAAAACAGCTGTTTTTTCTGTTTCCAGATGTTCTTATAGAAGTTACTATTTCTGTAGGACACTGAATTCTTGGGAAATACTAATTGTTAATTGAAGAGGTCAGCATCTTGCCAGATTAAACCTTTCTTGATGGAGAACCTGACAGAAATTCTATAAATATTTCTGCTACAGATTATGGAACTCAGCTGAAGAATTCTTTTTAGGCTGCAACAAACTTCTGTATGCTATCTTCCTAAATTACTGCAGCTCAAATCCAAGTAAGTAAAGGCATATACCTTTAACTCTGTGTGAAAGGCCACTTTGTGTCTACTCTTTTGGCCAGCAGCACCATGGACTTCAAAGATGTATTTGTTCTTGAGGTTGTTCACAATGACTTGTACTGTTTATAAAACAGTATTGCCAGTGATAACCACCTCCAACCAAATACCTTTAAAATAGGTAGCCTGGATACCAGTAAAACACTTGCTACACTTCACAAAACATGCAAATACCTCAGCAGGGTAAGTTACCTTTACCTTATACTACTGCAATTAAACTGCTTCTTTTAACTTTGGGTGTGTAGTGTGGTTCAGGAGTCACTGACTCTCAAACTGGCCACCCCAATTTTCACTCCAAAGAAAGGAGTCAGAAGATATGTTTGAAAATTTATATAGACACATATACACACACATCTGTAAAAAGGTATGTCAGCAGAAGCCACAAACTAATAAACATGAAGTAGAGGTAATACACAAAGGCAGATTTTCAGGCTGGAGAAAGTGGATACATAAAAAAAAGACCACCATAAGTGGGTAAGGAACTACACAAGCAGCTTATTTCCCAGCAGGCCTACAATGCTTAGTACTCCCAGAACGGAAATACTAAAGCTGGTTGAAATAACATATGGACAATTTTCTTGCAAAAAAGTCAGTCTTGCTGAAACACGAGGTAAGCATCAACTACAGCACACCACTTTTGTTTTTCCTATAGGGGAATGTATAAAAACAATTTACTTTCACATGTTATTTCACAGCAGAACTTTTGAGTAAAAGCTAGCAGTAGGCTCAGATGCCTGTTTCAAGAAGCATGTGTATCATTCCAGTGTTCTCCACTTTGAAGTTCCTGTTTCTCTCTTAAGTTGTACAGGGCTATATGTGCTATCTCCTACATGGACAGATGTACAGTGACTTAATATCACAGGCTAATGCCACGTAAATTCACTTATACGTGCTGCTTTTCTAAGAAATTGGGACATATGCGGAACAAATGCAAAACTGGGTTTTGAAGAATTACAGTCACGAAGTCTGTTGACAGGAACAGCAAGCAGCATCTCAAGAAGTTTCAGAAGTCCAACTCAAATCTCATGGACAATGTCTTGACATGAGATCTTCCACAGCCGCTAGCAGCCACAGGATACCAACAAATTACTTCAGTGAGAGAAATTCAGACAGATGCTTTCGTCCAAAAGCTTCGATGCTATCAAAGCCACACCCAGGATCACCACAGATAGCAAGCAATCAATCCTAGTACGTTGTACGTCATGCTCTGGTGGGTGCTAGTAACAAAGCTGAGCAAGGATCATGATGTTTTTTCTTGTCTCACAATGGTGCTGCTGCTTCTCTGCAGCAGGGATTCTACGGATTGCAGGCATCAGTTCAAAGTACAGAGAGAAAACATTAACATCTAGCAGCAATCAGTGTAGGAAGAGGAGCAGCCAACAATCTAGGGCTATTAGAACATGGCACATTGAACCTGCAGGTCTGCGCTACTGTCAATGTACCACCACCATTGTGAAGGGGGCATTGCAGTGTTCTCTTCAGCTGCTGCTCCAAAGTGTTATTTGTGGGGCAGCAAAAACATGAAAACAAAGCAGTGACACTGATATGGGTAGAGAAAATGCTTTTTCTTATTGTTTTAACCTTTTCAAAGAATTAGCAAAGGAAGAAAAAAAGAAATCAGGATAAAACAAAGACTGAGGAAGAACCAAAGTTGTAGAAGAGTTCTAAGCAAAAAAATAGAATCCTTTATTAGGCAATGGTGGGCAGTGCTCCCAGTATTGTACAGAGGACACTTTAATTACTGTCTTTAAGTAGGAATCTAACCCTGACTGCAGGCCTGAGTCAGGAACTTTCACATTTTCATTCTAGTCCTCACAAATACTGTATCGTTAAAATGTTCTTCGGTATATTTTGTTACCTATCTTGAAAGACTAAGGCAGATTTAGTGCTTGGATGCTTGGGGATTAGAGACTACTCTAACGTGAAAGGGAGATAGGAATGCATTATTTTTGCAGCGCTGAGCAAACGTTTCTTATTTCTAATGCATTAACATTATGAACTTCAGCCACCCAAGTTTCCTTCAGTTTGAAGACTGGGACACTAAAACCAGTGTCTGAGAAGATCAGTAACCTATAAAAACCTACATGCATAAATTAGTAACCACACACAGTTTGAGTAATTGTGTGTAAAAATCAACACATCCAATCACCCTAAAATATCTGATCATAACTGCCTGCAAGTAAATAGTTCTTGATTTGGATAAGTTACATAAGAATACTGCACTTCACCTGCCTACCAAAGCCTACTTGTACAGACATGAGTAACTAAGCACGCACTAAAAAAAATGTTCACAGTGAACGTGTCTCCTTTGTAAGTACCATTTTAGTAATCAAATGGTTATTTGTGGTACACTGATGCCACCTCCTGGCCACTCTGATAACTCAGAACTTCTGTACCTAGTACTGCAATGTTTTATTTTTTTAATGGAGAGACAGCAGTTCATCTGAGTGCAAAAACACTTAGCACCATTATAATTTCTCTATTACTAGCTAAGAAAAAAGATTATGCAGGACTGTATGGGATCAAAGCCACACATGACAAGCATAAGTATGTGACACTCAGGCTCCTGCATGATTCTCAGAGGTGCCCAACAAGATATGCTCAATCCCATCTCCACAAGCTGGCCAAAAGCTCCAGAGCTCCTCCACTTCCTCCCTGACTGCTTCATAGCTTCAGGTCAACATCACAGAGCCCTGAAGGCATAAGCCATTATTTGTTCTCAACTACCAGATACTACTCTAAGAGCTGAACATATATTTTATAACCAAAAGAGATACATGCTACTCATCCCGTGTGGATGTTTGAGTCAATAGTTCAGCAGAAGGCTGAAGGCATCTGTTTATTCTGAGCCTAGTCTTTGCTGAAGCACCCTTTCCAGAGTTGTCACACCCTTCCGGCTTTACTCATGGCTCAGTCTGTACCCTAGAAAACTACAAGTCAGGAAATCAGGTAACTTGAGGCAGAGACCCGAAAACATGAGTGTTCAGGACACCCAAGCTGACCTGGAATGGCTCAGGAAAAGTATCCTAAACAAAACTGTATTGCCTGAGAAATGGCCCAAAATGCCTATGAGAGACAGGGCCCTGAGGGAGCCAGTGGGCCTAGAACTTCAGGGATAATGAAATAGGTAGGAATGAATGGGCCAATACAAACAACTCCTAGAGGTTCAACATGGCCCACTAGGGACTAACAACCCAAACTTCTCCATATTGCCTAACCAAAGGGGCAAGTATCACACCCCCAGTTTCAAGGAAGGCTAGAGGACCAGTAAGCACTCTGCATAGAGTCTACTTCAATGCCACATTACCTCAGGCTCACCTACTTATCTGATAACCGGAGGTGTATGAAAGCTGCTAGAAGAATCAAGCTGACGTTTGCTTTCCTTTCTTCTCACAGTTGGCAATGAGTTGCTCCCAAAGAGTATGATGTGTGAACTCTGGAGGGAATTCGGATGCCTCCTGAAGATACTGGTCTTCCCACCACCTTCCCTCTCACTCCTTAGCTTTAACAACGTTAATTTTTAAAGTCTGGCATGCAGGCTGTCCAAGAGCTGCTGTCAGACCTGCCACAAGTTCCAGGTAACTCTGATGATGGCTGCCTCCGTGCTCTTCCTTCTCTATTCCCTTTGCACCTTCACCATAATTCAAAGTTGTGAATAGCACGACTTTCAGCATAGCCTCCCCTTAGTAACCAACCACCTGAAAATCTTGTGACACACAAGCTTGTCTACTTCCCACTAGACTGCTATATATTTGGAACAAAACCATGCCAGCAAGCAGGACATCTTCTTTTTCTCCTGCCACCCTGGATGCACTTGGCCTACAATCAATCCACGACTGCAGGTTGCTTACTGAAATAGCAGCTCTGCACCTGACATCCAAGCCTCTGATCCTGAAGTGACAACACAGTGGAAAGAGGCATCTTCTCTGGGGCAAACTTCATGCTGCTGCTCTCAGGGCCTAAGGAAGGGCAGCCATGAAGCCTTTCAGGCTTGCTGGAACACGAAGGGGAAAAAACATTACTGCAATGTCAGCAGGTAGTTACTGCCTTTCATTCCAAGTAAACTGACACCTTCACCAATATTTGTCATCACAACCGTTCACGAGGTTACACGTAGTGTCATTAGCTCATACTCTACAGCATTTATGGAAGGGAAAAGGCTGTACTACCTCTTGGAAGTTGAGGAAGGTTACACAAACATTATCCTTATCCAGTTTGCTTAGTTCCACTGACAGACCTCACATGGCAGGTAATCAGCACTCTGAGACAGATTTGTTTCATAGTAGATTTCTCCTACAACTCACAGGTATGGAATTGCTTTTAAAGGCCTAAACCAGCCCTTCTCCTCAGCCTAGCAACGCTGCCTCTCCACACACTTGAGCCATGCCTTAGTTTCACCTGAAGCCTCACATGCCTGTCCTCCCCTCTACCCTAACACCACATATAGGAAAGCAGTACATTCACTTGGGTTGAATCTCAGCCACTACAAGCACAGGATGCTGCACATGCTTCCCAAGATATCTCTTCAGTATCACTGTGGTTAGGACACATGCTATGCCACCTCAATCTGATTATCGTCCTGGTCTTCAAGACTTATTTCACTTTACTGAACTGTATATATACCATAATTGCTGGTCTTCTCATAATCAGTGACTACTGAGGTACATACACAGCCTCTTCCTACTGCAGCTACATTATCCAGACTCCAAAGATTTCAGCCCTCTTGTGACAGATTGAAAATGAGTATTTCCTTACAACCTAAGGTGCAACCATATGGCAATACCTGGGAAGCCAAAAAGACCTTGCCATCATTGGGTAGAAAAGCAGTCAGAAAAGAGAGAATTAAAAAAATCAGAGCAACAGAAAGTATGACAGAGAGAATGGAAAGGATAGTGAGGAAAATATTGGGCAGCTTGTGGAAATGTAGAGTAGGACATCAGTGTGACCCTTGACAGACAATGTCCAAAGTGCAGATGACAGTTTAACTTTACACAGCATGGAAAGCACGGCAGTGTCACAGAAGCTCTTCATGTTTTGATTCCGTTCTATCTGTTGGTGCAACCCATGTGTCACCCACCCTTCACAGGGACTTCAGAGTGGTACAGCCCACTCAGTTTGGATCAGTGACACCACAGCCATACACAAGTATCAGGATCCTTTGCATCAAACTAAACCAAAAGATCTAATTTGCATACAACAGCATGAGCTTTGCAATCCAAACCAGTACGTGAGGATAATCAGAATGATTCACTTTAAAAACACAATTGCTCCTAACACACTAGTGTAGACACAGCTTTTAAAGAGATACTCCTTGTAGACAACTGGTGGAACCTGGCTAAGTACCAAGTGACCCCTCAAATGAGGTCTGAACTCTACAAATCTCTTTTCGACAGTATATGCATGTGATACCAAGCCCAGAGGTGGAGCAGAGAAAGAACTGCTTAATTAAAAGCAACACAAATTATATAATATTTAGGTAGATAAGGTACTCAAATTTAATACCAGCCCTATTCTGATGGCATCTCCCAATTAGTTCTACACACCTAAGCCAGAAACAATTTTTTTTCCCCCGGGTTGTTATATTGGCTTATACCAGAGCTAAACATACTTGTTACATATTTTCTACTAGTCCTCCTCTAATCACTGGACATTTATACAAAGAATCCCACCGTACTTGCTTAGACTTGGGAACAGAAGATTCCAGAGTGGGGAAGAAACCTGAAAACCTTTGCCTAAAACAAAGCCTAACTTTTCTATACTTTTCATGGAAGCTTTGGTGTTGGTTCTCTGCCGCCCCCCAGCCCCACGCTTCAGAACCCCTACATCATTTTAAAAGGCCTCATGAAGCCTACCAAATTTAAGGGAAATAAATTCATATGTCTAACTGAGGTAATCCTAGTTTCAATGCATCAAGTTCTAAGTTATTATGAAGCCATGCACTATGGATATATTTCAGTACTGATCAAGGGATAAGGTTTCCACATTAAACAAGTGCAGGATAAAGATGCAATAAAATGCCAGTTCCGCAGCTATAGCTTTTCATCCACTGGCCTTAAAACCACTAGATGGCATCTGCATGCTAGACCAATTCTACCGTGAAGAAAATAGTTAAGTCAAGTGGATTGGGTCTTTTTCATGAAGTAACCGTGTTAAATTCTTGTATAGCATTAATAGAAACAAGACAGGCCACAGAAAAGAATGTCTTCTTACTCTAGGTGGTAAAGGCAAGGCAAAAGTCCCTGAGACTAGTACACCAGTTTTGTGTTGTAGGACCTTTAGGTAAGCGCCTCGAGTAGAATGGAATTAAGGTTTGCTATCCGTCATTGCTTCAACAGAATGGGGCCTCAAGTCCTACACCTCATATTCTTAACCCAGACTCCTGGAAACGAGAAGCAATTATGGTGCAGTTAATATGTCCACTAAAATGTAATTCTCATAACATGTTCCTTCTCCCAGCATTTCACAGAAATGATACATGTCTATCTTTGTGGAAGGTGCAAGGAGCCATTCAGGAATAGCAACCTGAAATATAAATACAAAATATTCTGGTATAGCTGTAATGGAAAATTACTAATTTACACATTCCCAGAAATTCAAGACAACGAAGGATGTAAATGAGAAACTGCAGAAATGCTGCTAGGAAGTAGCCAGAGGGAACAATGTGAAATACGCAACTATTTTCACATTATTACACATTTGTTGGGACTTCAAGGCAACGGAGAAAAACATTACATTGGAATATATTTACTTGCCAAGACTGTCCTCTGCATTTCATCAATGCTGTGAGCTCCTCACCTTCATGTCATGAGCTGCACCAGTTTGTCTGCAAGACACCAGTTTTTCTTCTGGCTAAGCCTTTTCAATAGTTACTTGGTTTCATCTACAGCATTCTCTCTTGCTCCCTGAGGGTTCAAACCTTTAAATTAGCATAAGCATGCAGAACTATCTACCACGGGGAAAACTAGTAACTTCATTGTATTGCTCTCTGCAAATATATTTTATTATTTGTGGGTATCAGCTATCTGTAAAAGAACAGAAAAACTGTAATCCTGCTTATATGCTTTATTTCCTCCATTAAACAGTAACTCTGGTTAAGTTAAAACACTGAAACTTAACATCTGGGCATGTTTATCATATTTCAAGAGGATTTTCAAGTGGTGCTTGTTTACAGAGTTCTGCTTAGAAGCTTTCCTCATCTGCCTGGAAGCTTTCCTCATCTTTAACATAATACTTACATCTCCACCTCAAGATACAGAATAGCTTTTGCTGCTCTTTATTAGTAGCTGGACCTAGCTAGCACCTGCTTTCTGATATGGTTGCTTCTAAGACTGAGTCTGTGGGGTAGGCTCAACAGAAAGCTTGGGCTGCAGATTCTGTTAATTAAGGCAGCAGAACCCAGGAAAGGGGCTGTGCTAGGCCACATGCAGTGCACATACTGTTTAAAGCTCCATCTGTTCTGTTTCAGCCAGCAGTAAGTTTTCCTTGGAAAAGATTACTATAGCCATGTATTGGCAAGGGCTTGTAGCAAATGGTTACTCTGAATTATGATTTTTAATTTTCATTTCTTGGGACATACAGGTGCAGAGATTAATAAGAGTTCAAACAGGACGCTGGAAAGTGGAATAAAATGTTGTCCCTATTACAAAATCACAGAATCGCTCGGTTGGAAAAGACCTCTGAGATCATCATGTCCAGCCGCTCCTGTCTACCCCCTAAACCATATCCCTAAGTACCTTGTCTACCCGCCCTTTAAATACCTCCAGGGATGGTGACTCCACCACCTCCCTGGGCAGCCTGTTCCAGCTTCTGACAACCCTCTCAGTAAAGAACTTCCTCCTTATCTCTAACCTGAATCTCCCTTGGCACAGCTTGGTGCCATTTCCCCTTGTTCTATCCTCCATCACCTGGGAAAAGAGACCAGCACCCACCTCTCTACAACCTCCCTTTAGGTAGTTGTAGGTGGTGATGAGGTCTCCCCTCAGCCTTCTCTTCTCCAGGCTAAACAACCCCAGTTCCCTCAGCCGCTCCTCATAAGGCTTGTTCTCCAGACCCTTCACCATCCTTGTGGCTCTTCTCTGAACACGCTCTAGAATCTCAACATCTTTCTTATAGTGAGGGGCCCAGAACTGAACACAGTTACCAAACAATATGTTGAGATCATTCTTATTTATTTTAACAAGGCACACTAAGATACAGAACAAGTAACCAGGCAGCTTTGCTGGTTTCCCAACAACCTGAGGGATCTGCAACGAAGATGCTCAGGCACTACCCAGTTGCAGAAATCCATGGAAGATAAGAACCTGGCAGACCCATAACAACACACAGTACCCAAACTTGTGTCTTTTCTTACTAACTTATTTACTGTCCCAACACTGACTTACTGCCACATGGTTTTCCAGTGTTCAGTCCAACATGGCCCGAGGTTCCTTCAGCTTTCATCTGACACATGCAGTGAGAAGAATGCTTGGTTATAAACCCATGAGTTGCATGCAGCCACCTGGTTAGCTGCTGTCATCAAAACCTTGATTAACCTTTGGAACAAAGCAAGCAAAATCAATGGACAATCCAGGAGAAAAAAAAGTATACAGCTGCACTGCGAGCAAGCTCTAAAATTGCTGCTGCTAATTAGCAGAAGCAAACCGATGACAGCAGAGGAAAAAAAGTGGCCAGGGCTATGCCTAAATATCCCAAGCCTGGCATTGATCACAGAATATTAGGAGTTGGAAGGGA
>NW_010187290.1:0-36900 GCF_000695765.1 Mesitornis unicolor | reverse complement strand
TCCAGATCTCACTGGATGGCAGCACAGCCCCAACCATCCTTGTTGGTCCCTATCCTCTAAGTTCTTCCCGTTTGCTACGGTCAGCCTGGCATAGAGAGGCTAGGGAGCCCTTTGCCTCTCTCTCATGAGCTTCTTCTACCCATTGGGCCTGCCTCAGGGAAGGCAGGGTACGGCTCCAATGGTTAATCTCCTCCTCACACTCCCTGATCGTTCTCAGACTACTTTCCTCCTCCCTGAGCTCCACCACTATGCAGAGGAGCTCCTCTACTTGGACACACCTCCCACAGGCGAGCTCACTGCTGCCAGCAGACATCGGCGTAAGAGCAGGGCACAGCCTGCAGCTCCACACCTGCAGGGGTGGCAGCATATTGAACTATGAAACAATAAAATTATAGCCTCACAAGTTGACTACTCTCACTTCCTCTGTGTTAATAGAAATATTTTAGTACCGCTGCACTAATTGCGGAGTACTATAAATATTTTTTTGGCTACAATTTGTAAGAGAGTGCATACTCCTCTGTATTAAAAAAAAAAAAAAAAGAAAGAAAGAAGACATAAAAATCCACAAAGGTGATTCCTAGTTCTGCTGGCTAGCATCCTTTTGGGGATGTTTCCCAGACAGAAGATGCTGATGTACACTTGCTTCAAGTGGTTGCGTTAGCATCACCTGTTGACTACTTGACTACAGCCAGTGCTGCTTTTATGTCTGTTGTGTACTGTACTATTTTTAGTCCCTTCAATCATAGGGAAGAAACAGGATTGTGAGGAACCTTGTTTGCAACTCCTTTGTGCCCAAAGGTTATACAGCACAGTCTAGTTCCTGGCACTATTACAGCTGAAGAAAAATCTATAGTACTTAGATGGAAGAAATCAATTTCATGTGCTTAATTTATATATGCCGTTGCTGTGTCTGAACTGAATTTATCCTTAAATGCTGAAACCTACAGGAAGCTAACAAAAAATTCTAATAGTTGTGCATGTAATAAAAGAAAAATCAGACAAAACTTCTTCTGTCTAGCTTTTGAGGACTAAGGTTTAGAGGTTGACTATGGACCAAGAGAGGTATTCCAGATTGACTGAAACATTAAGTTGTAGAATACAACACTACTTAAGGGAGGTATTTGCATGGAAAGTGAGACCAACAGGAAGGTCTAATGACCTTTTAAGAGAAATACAGGCTGAATAGTGCCTGAGGAAGTGTGAGCACTCATTTGTGCTCAGTCTTATGAAAAGATGTGGATTGACTCATCTGGATGAGGTATCAGTACCCTGTTAGTGCTATCTAGTGTGGGTCTCCAAAAAGGGAAGAACAAGGTTAAGAGTTGTTCCTTTACATTTGAAGTCCTATGTGAAGAATTGAAATTTATCTTGATTAAGAGCTCTAATTTGGGGAAGGATGAAAATCTAAAATGTGGTAGTTCAATAGGCACAAGAATAGGTGCTAATGATAATTTCTCCTAGTGGTTTACAGTGAGTTGATAATCACTTAGGAGACCGTCCTGGAGGAGAGTTTAAAACATGGTTCACAGAGCTTGTTTCAGCAAGCGTCCTGCCACTCCTCAGTCTGTGCCCTGCAAGTAAAGCCTCTGCAGAGCTGGCACCTTATGTGCCAGTGAGTCTTGTGTGTGGTATTTGGGGTCTCTCAGCTATGTGTGTTCACTTTTCTGTTTCTTCGCATGTCACTTTTGGATAGCCTTGCTCTATTAAGGTGGGGCTTGTAGCTGTATTTATTTTACTTGTTTTTAATTTTCTTCCTGTAGGTAACATGGTGAAGATGGAACAACATGTCCCCTTTCCCCCTGGGTTCTAATGTGATTTGTGTTCTCTAGTCTTTTAAGGCCTTAGATGTGATGATGTATCTGGTAGCTGTAGGCTGCTAAACAGCGTACCAAAATGAGGGAAAGCTTCAGTCCGGAAACATTCACACTGGATGTAGTGCTAAGTGTGCTATGCATGAGGGAAACATTTTCTTCTTGTGGTAGTCCAGCCCTCTAGTTTAAGCAAGATGTGATTTAGGAAACACTTTTTGACAGCTAAGCTGCAAGAGCTCACACCTTTGTGACAGGGTGATGAGGGGAGCTGTGTAACCTTCTCATTATGGAACCAGATCTGTTCCTGCTGCATGCCATTTCTTCCCCCAGAGTGCAGAAAAACACAGGCACCTAAACAGGGGAGCGTTATCCCTCTTGCCATTTACCATGGCTCTGCTCTGAAAGGTTCATCTTTCACTCTCAGCTGCTGCCTGAGAAGGGACTTTTTCTTTGCTTTTTCCTTCTTTCAAAAAGATGATGGAAGAACACAAGACACTATCGAGTCTTTCATACAAACTAGTCTGATTGCCCAATAGTTAGTTCCAGAAAACTGCATGAGGAAATGACACAGTGGTACAATGACAAATGTCTGGGCAGGCATCTCACTCTTCTTTTCCTGAATAGATAAGGTGTTTAATTCAGCTGGCATGCCTTCAAAACAGAAACTACTGTGCAGCTGTCAGCCTCTAGGGTTTTTGGAAAGACTTTGTAGCTGATCTGCATGTTGATCTCTTTCTTAAAAACACAGATAAACCCTGTACTGATGTGACAGGAGGTGTTTTCAGGGGTAGCAAAGTGAGTTTGTCCTTTTGAGTGGGTATAAATGCCGTTACTCAGCCACTGTGGCCTCTTCTGATTCTTCTGCACATTGTGGATATGCTGATCATTTAACACAACCAAAATAAGCTGGCAATATGAAGTACAGATCTTGAACTAAGGTGTTTAGAGGCTAATGCTGTCTGTATTTCTATAATGGTATGAGTTTCAACTTCTCCCTGCCAACTCCTACAGAGAAACATTTGTCTGAGGAGAATGTTCTGTCATTTGATTTAGTGTCAGCTACTTGCGTCAGCTTGCATGAGCTAAAATTCCATGATCCAGTTCACTGGGCACTGTTTCAATGCAGTGAACACAATCTGTCCTCCAGAGCATTTATGGTCACCTCAGTTGTATTTATGTGACTAGGAAGGAGTGGAAGAAAAAACACATACTTCATCAACAATGGTTTTACTTTTAGTAAGAAATGTGATGGGATAGGAGAACTCTGCTGAAGCTTTTATTGAGAGATGAAGTTTTGTCTGAATCCATCTCCATAAGAGACATAAATGATAGGAGAGTGAGCTTTTTGCATTTCAGCTCAGCTTGTATTTCTTCTCATTGCTTTGAGGCTCAATTACAGATTGCAAACACATGTGGAATTTTGTTTCCTCACATTATCTTGGGCAGGGGCAAGAATCTGATAAGTTACTCTTGGTCTTACAAGTTCTTCAGAATTGCCTAAGGGATGTATTGCTTTAAGAAGTGCAGTTGTTCCTGTTTGGTTTTGCAGTTTACGGTTGAGGACTTTTTTACTTTTTTTGTGGCATCGTTTTTCTTAGAAAAGATGGTGATTATACTACTAGTATTATACTACTGAGAAGGAAAAAGTGGCCATCATCTCTGGATGGACCATCACTGCAGTCAGGAATAAGGTAAACTGGTAGTGATGGTACATGCGTACCATCATGTCTCCAGTCTAGATGGAATGATGCAGTGATTTTAGGCTTGCACTCAATAAATGAAGAACTGTAACTCAAAAGTCGTTACCTTGATACAAGTAAATTATCATGCTTCTGCTTTCTCACCACTACCATGGTGGTGATTTAGTGTCTAGGGAGAAGTCCAGTACTTCCATATATATGTAGAGAACAGTACAACTTATAAAAAATGTCCAACTAGTATTATTCATGGAAGTTAAATAGTTCTATTTAAGCTCCTTTTTTTTCCCCCCCTTGTCCCAGGCAAATTCCTTGTTGGCCAACTCAGTTTCCAAGAGGATGATGTTGTCATACTGTTTCTCTGAATTTAACTGTGGCAATTAAAAAGCAGGATTCCAGTAATTATTTTTGGTGTTAGGACCACTAGCAAGAAGTGAGAATACATAATATATTACAGTATTGCTCATTCATTAAAAAAAACAAACCAAACCCCACACACTATCTTTCAGTTAAAGTTTAGCTCCTGCTTTCAAGTTAGTAAAGAGAAATGCCTTACCGTAGTGCTAAAGACTTGTTCAGAAGCTTAATGATGACGTTGTCTGCGAGAGCAGACCAAACAGCATCAAAACGGAGTGAATCACAGAGTCACAGAACATTAGGGGTTGGAAGGGACCTCAAAAGCTCATCCAGTCCAATCCCCCTGCTGGAGCAGGAACACCCAGATGAGGTTACACAGGAAGGCGTCCAGGTGGGTTTTGAATGTCTGCAGAGAAGGAGACTCCACAACCTCTCTGGGCAGCCTGGGCCAGGGCTCTGTCACCCTCACTGAGAAGAAGTTTCTTCTCCAATTTCAGTGGAACCTCCTGTGTTCCAGTTTGTGTCCATTACCTCTTGTCTTATCATTGTTTGTCACCGAGAAGAGCCTGGCTCCATCCTCGTGACACTCACCCTTTCAATATTGATAAACATGAATGAGGTCTCCCCTCAGTCTCCTCTTCTGCAAACTAAAGAGACCCAGCTCCCTCAGCCGCTCCTCATAAGGGAGATGCTCCACTTCCTAGAGTGAAGAAATTAGCAAAGATAGCCTGTCTTTCTGAAGCTATTGCCATTCATCATTGGCAAAGCAGAGGCTGTTAGATCTAAAAGTCATCACCCTGAGACATGCTGGGTATGCGTGAATGAGACATTTGCGTTTCTAGACTGTTAGTTCTGTACTGTACTGTTCAGAGGCTCTTCTTGCTTGGTAAAATGGGGGTGGGTGAATGCTGGGTTAGTGACTGATCTCAGCCTTGTGTCAGCAGGTTACACGTCTTTGTAGCAGCTGGCCTTCCAGTGCCAGATTGCAGGTCTGGACAGCCATCCTCATTGACGGTTACCACAGATTGATGTATGTACTCTGCTTCCTGTGTCGTAAGAGCCCGTCTCCTCTTTATTAAGATGTCTTAAGGTCACTGAGATGGTTGAGTGTTGAAATAAAGATCTAGTTCTTAAATATTACCTAGAAGCATTGTTTAAATGTGGGTTATTTTTTTACAAAGTGAGTCCATTTAAAAATTTGAAGTGAGCTTATGGCAACCATTTTTAAATTCTAAGTTTGCTAAAAACTGAAGATCATTTATCAAAGAGAGAATAAGTTGCTCTTTTCAAATACTGAAGGGTTAAAAAAAAATGTCCTGCTCTTTAGTAACAGCAGAAGCAGGAAGAAATCGTATTTGTCTCTTGGAAAGCAATTTAAGTTGTATAAAGGCAGCAGGCATGCCAGGTGTTACTGTTTTACAGGTGTACTGTTTTATAGGTTTCATGAAGGTCAGTGCATATTACCTCACAGCTTCCAACAGTGTTAGAGGTGGGGCGAGTTGAATGAAAATTGCAAAGAGAGTTACATTAAATATTTTCATAAGGTGAGAGCTAAATTCCATCTTGTGTCCTGCTGTGCAAACTGAAATTGCATGTGAGACTCGGGTCTCTTGCTTGTATCAGCTGACTGTGAAGAACTGATCTATATGCTTGTAAAAAAAGTTAAAATTATTACAAATTATGCAGCTGTTTATTTAGATCATTATTTAAAGTAGAATTACTTGAAATATCACGGAAATCCTTAGAAACATCAGCTGTAGTCAATATTTAGGATTAGATTTTAATTAAACTGCAGGGTAAACTTATGCCTTGTCTTTTATGTTCTAGCACAGATAACGAAATAATGAATTCTTGTAAAAGGTGGGGGATTTTTGGCCATACTCTGTTTACATCTCACTGAGTCATGAACCTGCAAAAAAATCCCACAGCTTTATGGTCATAATTAGGTGTGACAATTATGGTGATATCAACCACCTTTGATGGATCTTTCCTGAGGGAAATAAGGAATATTTACAAATGTGAAACAAGATTAAGAGTAGATATTAAAAATCTGCTTTTTGAATTAATAATTTAAAATCGATTATTTGAAGCACTTTAAATCAATGTCTTCTATAGTGCATGGGTGCATGCTACAGTCCATTGTAGTTGCAGTTTGCGATGCTAATTTAATTACAGACTCAATTGTTATAGCTGTAGTGTTCCTTAGTGTATTTGTCATAGTAAAAATCTCCTTGAAAAGCAGGGGTTTTTAAAAAAACACCTGAGTAGTTAGCAAGTTTAAAAAGAACAGCCAAACAAACAAAAAAGGCAGCACCAAATTAACCAAAATCCACATTAACTTGAGCCCCTTCTGGACTTCACACTGAAGTACGTGGAGATATTTGTTGATATATACAGAACACAGGGCTTGCTTATGCAAAGAAGGAAGGGAATGGAAAACTGCAGCCATGCGGAGCCACGGCGAAGTAGTCTTGAATGTACATTGGTTTTGGAAAGGCAGTTGATGGGAGTTGGCATGGCTACAGCAAGGTGAACAATGTGATGAGTAGGCCAAGTAGCAAGGGCGTGCTGTGAAACCAAAAGAGGGTTGCTGCTGCGGCGAGGAGGGTGTGGAGTTCCTGGCAGCAGGGGCGAGAGTGGCTCTGGCTTGGTGGGGAGACTGGTGCTGGCGAGACAAACCCTTCTTCTGCCTGACTTCTTACCAGATTTCAAAAGGTATCTTGTTTCAGCCAGGTGCATGCATCAGCCAGTCTCTAGCCACAGCATATTATGAGACATTATCCTGAATGGACAATTCAGTCCATGTGACGAGTGGGAAATTTTATGCTTGAACTTTCTCTCCCATGAGGAATGATAGTAGAGTCTAAGCATGTACATGACTTGAGACTGGTTCAAAAAAAAGGACATTTAAGTTTTCATGTACTTGTATTTTATCAAAAAGTCAAAATATTTCTGCCAAAAAGGAGACTTATGCCTTGGGAAAAAACAGCTTAAGTGGAAAAAAAGAAATCAGTTAAACAGTTGCAACAAAACATATTGCTTACCTATTACCAGGTTATAATAACGGGAAAAGGAGACTGAGGCAGAACTAGGTGACAGAGAGAGAAAATGTGACAGAAGGGAAGAAAACCATATGGAAAGAAAACAGATTCAAGGGCAGAAACTAGAAGTTACTACGAGCACACAGTGAGGAGATATTTAATAACCTAAGTGAGCTTAATTACTGCCGCAGGCTTGCTGAGTAGCCAGCAATGGCAAAGGTTATAGCCAGATTATGGGAAATAAAAACTAAGAGTCAAAGAGCGCAAGACTAAAGATAGTTCCTCTTACAGAAGATTTTGTGTCTTCAGCAGAATGGACGGGAGTATCTAGGCTGCAGGTGCTGTACACGTTGGAAAAGAACATACAGAAATAGACTGTTCTGCCACGCTTTGGAGTAGCGATCACTGATCCTCTCTGGTCTGAGGGCCAAAAACACATTGCAGGTAACATCTTCCTATTTGCTCGGCCTAAGTTGTGGAGATAGCGGCGGCCTCCCTTGGTAGCAAGTAGACTTGGAGGTTTGTGGGCAATGCTTCAGACTCTTCTGGCACAAGTCCTTTGTGCTCTTTTTGGCGCAATAGCTTTTAAGCAAGTGGTTGGTTAACTCAGAAATACAAGATCAGGCTGAAAGGCAGAAGCATACACTATTTAAAACTGTTCCCTTGGGCAAACAGCAGAGCTTCCCACCAGCTGCTCCATTTTCCCTCTGTGAGGTATTTGGGTGTGCAATGGTAAGTGGACAGGTTTGCCTCATTTCCAAGCACTGTAGCTGGAAGGCTTGGATTGTTGTAACAGAGACCAAGTACCAGCCTGCCTCTTCCAAGCAGAAGACAAATGGGGCATTCAAGTAGCACATGCTGCTCGCTTGCTTGGGGTGGATGGTAAAGTTACAACGCAGTTATCTATAGATAAGTCTATATCTATATAGAAGTCTTGGTAAACACTCCTCTTGCCAATATTCTGTTGTAAGTATTTGAAAAGAAAAATGTTGCTTTTTTGAGGTAGGTACTGGCAGAAGCTATAGTGCATTGAACATTCCAACACTTTACTTGTTTAATTAAATGAACATAGCTGGAAATGTCAGTAGTCACCACGTGATGTTCTCTAACACAACTCATCTCCCATCTTACCTGATTAACTTCCTCTTCTGTATTCATTTTTTATTTCCTATCATGCACACAGGAAGATAAGGCAATGGTTTTATTCAATGCTAAAAAGGCATGAAAAGTTATTTGGGTGTTATCATGGTTTAACCACAACCAGCAACTAAGCACCACACAGCTGCTTGCTCGCTCCCCCTGCTTGGATGGGGAAGGATAAAAGCGAGAAAACTCGTGGGTTGAGATAAAGACAGTTTAATAGGTAACCATAGACCCATACTAGCTACGAAGAAGAAGAAAATTAACTTTGTCCCAGTCAAAACCAGCACAGGTATAAAGTTTTAGTAGATCTGAGTTCATATGTGCCTTTTATGAGGTGTTTTTTAAAAACGTTTCTGCTTCACCTTTACATTTAAGGAAGAAAGCCACTTGGGTGAGGCAGCTGTCATTTTAAGAGGCAGAGCTGAGATGCACTCAGTGATGTGATTTTTCCTCTTATTTTCCTGTTACCAACAAAAAGACCCGAATATCAACAGAGTCATTCTTCGGGGCGGGGAGATGGTAGTTCTTTATTAACAGAGAAGCATGGGAAGACCTTGAGTGTAAGTGCAAATAGAAGCTTATGTAGTGATACATCTTAAAACACAATATGGGAAAAATAAGGTATTTCCTTTCTTGCTTTAGACTGATCCACACGTGCATCTCTTGTTGCCCCACCTTTCCCAGACATTTCAGTAGGACCTGGGATTCTTCAACAACAACAACAGCAAAATATCCCAAAACAAACAAACAAAAAACCAACCCACATTAAGAAGAATTTGTCTTGGAGTCAACTTGGTAGAAAAAATCTCACTGACTTTAGAACAATGTCCTAAATTTTGGTCTTGTTAATTTCCTAGGTTTTCACAGGCTTAAATTTGTAGAACAATTGCAGACTTCAAGGTTTAAGTGATATTTGATTCAAGATTTTAAAGTGCAGTGGGTTGAGCTCTGTGGAATTAGACATATATCGGTTTTTGCTTCTTTAATTATTGGAGCCATACTGAGAATCTCTATTAACTGCTTATATCTAGACTCCCTTTGCAATGATAATTATTGTCTTATAATGTGCAATGTCCTCATGTATACACGAGCTTGCCTAGAACTTCCTCAGAAAGTGTAATGGAGATAAAATACTGTAGTCACTAAGCGATATACATACTTGCTTCAGTGCTACTGCTACTCAGGCAGCCTGATTGAATGTTGCAGAAAAATTATTCTCCTACTTATCCTTTCATGTGCCTTATTGACATTTCAGATCTCCTGCAAAACTTAGCGAGCAGGCTGGCTGGCCCATGAAATTTCCCAGCTCTCTCTTACAGTTTTGTTTGCTTCCTTGAAAATGAGCATGTCTGCTTGCTCTCTGCTGTTTTTGCAGATACTTGGTATATGCAGTGAGATTGTCACTGCTCAAAATGTCTCTCTGGGTATTTTGAATGTTGTAACAAAACCAGCAGAAAACTGTCTTGTTCCTGTCCTTTCAGTCACCAGTAAGGAGATAATTGCAAGGGCTGCACACACTGTTAGACCTTCAACATGACTTGCCTGCCTGTACCTCTCCTTGTATTTTGTAGTAGCTTTACTGACAGTGAATTATCATCTAGCCTGCTTTTCTTCTATTTAATTAATAAAATTTGCCTTAATATGTGGAAGAATTAAGATGTTTTGTAAAGTCACATGTCCTATCTAAAACCTCATTTTCTTCCCCTCTCATCCTCAGCTTTGCTGTCAGGTAGTACAGGAGTTGAGGAGTAACTAGCACAGCTTTACAAGAGCATCAGCCTAGAAAACTGAGAACTTCCATCTTGAGATCTTGGTGTCGGTTAACACCCTAAAGAGGAAAGTCACTTGCCATGTTAAGATCGAGTGAGTAGTTTCCTGAGCAGGATTAGACAGAAATATAGTCAAAGGTTTTCCTGAATTGTAGTAGGATGGGCTGTGCCATATAACTGGCACGAATGTAAGTCTGAAGCTCTTTGGTAACAAATAAACCTTGGTCTGCTAAAATGGGAAGCTACTGTGGGAATGGAAAAGATTATTTTAGGAAAGCCTGAAGAGAAAGGCTGAAGAGTTCTAGTTTATGTATTTTATGTAACTAGTTCTTTTTATAAAACACTTCACTGACAAAATTTACCTTGGTATTACTAATGTCTGTTCCCCTTTTAGAGGGGAGTATAGAAGTTCTCTACAAATTGAAGAATAGACTCTGTGTTAACCAGCAAAAATGGTCCTTGAAAGTACAAGATGATGGCTCACATCCAAATGTTTCAACTTTTCTAAAGAAGCCTGTGATCACATAAACAACATCAGTGCTCTGTTGTCCCGTTCATTTCTCTCTGCATCAAAGACTGAACCATAAAATTACTTCCTGAGAACTGTAGCAGTGATATGAATTAAAAATGTTACTACGATCTGAATGACCGAGGTGTGCCAATGGTGAGGCAGGGCTGTTCATAAAGCACTCTGAAGATAATACTATCTGTAGTAAGTGGTGGTTGTGATTTGGTCCTCCAGCCTTGCTAATGTCAGCCTTGGCAAAAAGAGATACTCAGGCATTAGCTATCTTCACCATATTTATATATTGCTAGGTAGAAATGTAGAAATAAGCTTTTTGGGCTGATATTGGTAGATAAAGGGATGAGTCAATTTGGAAGCCTACTGATCCAGTGCAAGAAACAAGCCAAATCCTAAACCCAAAATAGGAAACCTTCGAAATCTGGGGGGAGAGGGAGGAGAGGGCAATGTATGTGCACCAGAGGGAAGCTTTCTCTCCTGCTGCAATTCCAAATCCGAGTGGTTTGCAAGTACTGCTCCCAGTTTTTAAGGCTACATAGCCTATAGCATGTTCTGATATTTAAGGCCTGAATCTTATCAGAATAAACTGTGCGAATCAGATGCTGCCAAACCTAAACTTTTGCCTTATTTAAGAGACTCAGTTCTGCAGTTAATAGCTGCTTAAAGTACTATTTTTTTTAATGCATGTCGTCTGAACCTTGATCCTATGTTGAATTTGATGAACTTCTTAATCTTGATTGTTAACTGCAATCTCTGTAACAGACTTAATTATCCAGATGTAATAGATACTGAGAAGTTAATAATAAACTCAGAAATCTGCTGCTTAACCAGCTGTCTTGTTAATTATGTGAACACCACATAGACAATTGCTTTGATATAAACACTCTGGGTTTGGCCTGCCTTTTCAGTTCCAGTTCACTGTCCTCGCAGTTTCATTGCAGCTGTGCTCTCTGCCTTTCTGAGCACCCACGGGAGAATACATGGTCACCTAAGGAGGCTGCTGTGAGCCACAGGACAAACACTCTGAATTGGAGCATCCCTGTAAACTCTCATACTCAAAGCCAAGTGCTGCTTTTTAACTAGTAGTACATTCTCTGAGTAAACTGCTTCTTGTAATAGGAAGGGCTGTTTCTTTTAATCCCCTGAAGTGCAATACAAAGGCCAAATCTCCACCCATTCTGAACACAGCATTCCTTTTCATCTACCTTATAAAAAGGTAAGTTTGTGCGGGAGGCACACCAGAAGCTCCTTCAGCCTCCTTGAAGACATCTCCTGACTATTTGGAAGGATGAAGCTCTTGACACTTTGTGGCTTTTTGTTTTTCTTTCTTTTTTGCCTCAATGTCTTTACTGCAGAAGGTACAGTATATTCTTCTAACACAACTATCTCCTTTCTTCTGCTATTCCTTCCTTTTGTGATATAAAATGCTTATTCTCTATGTTGATTTTAATTCAAGAAAACAGAACTTGACAATTGGAACAGAGAGAATGAATTTAGGAAAGGACTTAGACTGTAGAATGTGGTTGCATATCAATGCTTTGGTTTGTACAGTAGTGTTTCCTCCGATACTGCCTGCCACATGTCACAACAGGATTAATTTTTACCTTAATCTATGTTCTGAAACCTACTCCTCTGGAAAAAAAAATAATCCTGTTATATTTTCCAGTAGGTAACCATCAGCTAATATAAAAATAATATATTTTCTGAGTAGTGAGAAATGCATTAATGGAAAAAAGTTTCTACTCTTACGGAACAAAGGAATGTGAAACAGTCAGGTCACCAGAATTTTGGAGTAAATGATTTCTTCATGGAATAGTGAAACAGGTGAGAGTAGCTCTTCAGACCTTTAGTTAAGGTCTGACCTTGACTGTTTTTCTTTTTTACCACTGATATTCCATATTTAATTGCTATTTTATCTTGTGGCACTCAGTCACCATTTCGCAGTATCCCAAAACATGCAAATTCACAGAGCCATTTAAATCTTAAAAGCAGGGGATTTTCTATCTGTCCACAGCCACATTTCTGGAGATGTCATTCTGGGTTTGCAGAGAGACAGTTTAGTAGGATTTTTAAATTGAAAAATTCAGCATTTAGAGTTGCCAGTTCAGATTTGGTGTTTGATATTGTAAATCTTGGTGATCCACTGCGATGGTTCCATGGCGTTTATTTTGCACAAGACGTAGAGAAGGAATATGAGAGAAGGAAAAACAAATAAGCTAAATGTTCAAAGGTCAGGAGCAGCAGATTTGCCATGCTTGATATTCTCTAGAAACCTCGTAAGAATCACTTCGGATGCAAATACAAGTGTAGAGAAACATGTGGAAGCCGTCTTTCAGACTGGTCAAGGCGGCTGCCCAGTTTTCTCATTTACTGGAGTCTGTTCTGAGTGGTAGAGCTGTTTGCCAGAGCTGTGGTACCTGAAGTCCTTCTGCTTCCTCTGCATTTTCTGCTGCTATTCATTCAGCCTTTTCAGGCTGGAGAATTTCTAGATGTGTCTTCAGTAACATAGCAAAAGCCTGTCCAGAAAAGACAGAAGATAGCAATACCCAGTAAAAGCCAAATGAGTGCATGCAGGATCCTGTTATAATGTTTCATTTTTGTTAATGTGCATCCTAGTGGTTTGGTGTTTCACTGAGTGAGAAGCTGGGGAGCAATTGTGCAAAGGACAGTGTTCCTTATCCATAAATGTGCTGAAGAGAAAGTAGAAGTGCCTGAGTGTGCAAGATGAATGAACTTTTTTTGTAAAACATGTTACATCAGAATGAAATTATGGTGGCAAGACACCTCGGACCTCTTAGATGCTAGAACAGCCACCCTCAAGACCTTTGACTGCAGAACTGTGCCATAGGGATTTCCAGAAACATGGAGCATATGTGAGATTTTGTTGATGAGAAATCACCTACCTCTGTCCTTTCTGCTCCAGAGTCAACCTTTCTTCTCCCTTTAATGTGTCCAGCACATAATGTGTCAAGTGCAATCAACAGCTCACTTATTTAGGTCTAGTAGGGAGGAAATAATGAAATGGCTTTGTCCATCCAAATCAATTTATTCTACACTCCTGTGCATATAGACACAGAGATACTCTGTTTTTACTTTTTTTTCCTCTCTTGGTAGTCTTTTATATTTTAAGTGATGTAACTATAAAAAGTACAGCCTCTTTCTTAGGTTAAAGCAGCTGGAATCTGCTGCTTGCATTGCCTACCAACACGTGACATTTCAAAGGGTAAAAGAATCTTCACAGTGTATCTGGTGTGTCTACTAGTAATGATGGAAGAGAAAAAACTAATTCCTGTTCCATGCTTGGGTCAAAGCTACGCACAGATGTAAAAATCAGTCATGATGATCCTTTGTTTCACAGATCTCTCTGTTCAAGGATTTCAGTGGTAAATACAATAATCAAAATGTCCATGGACTCTAACCCATTTAGTGTATATGTTCAGCTCTTTGCCTTATCTTTCTCCACTGGTAATGTATTATTATTTTTCATGCTTAGGTCGGAAGGTTAAAAAAGTCTGCTGCTCAAAGCCACCAAAACTCAACAAAAAAGCGCATAAAGGTAATAAGAGTTACAGTTTCATTACATTAACTAGGTAATCATTACAGATAAATCACAACACTTAGAAGTTTTTCCATTTGCAAACTTCACAGAGTTTTCCATGCAGGTGAGTATTATCTTTGTTGTACTACTGAGAAATTGTTCTCTTTTCTCAATCGAATTATTGAGTGTTTCGATTGGGAAGAAATAAGAGTAGAAGAGAATCCATTTAATGCTCACAGTGTAAAGCAATCAAGGAAAATACGATCGAGTCTGATCAAAGCATAAAGTGTTCTTATCGGTTCCTGCTTCATAGAAGGTCTTACACTTGTTTGAGGGCAGGAAGAATAGTATCATACCATAGCTCCTCACTGATAAAAACATAGGCTGCAAAAGTGAAGTTTTACAGTGGCTTTGCCTTGCTGTATTCCATCACCACCTGTCTGGCGGAATCAACCTCCATGTTTTATCAACCTTTATCAACTTTATCAACCGAAGTGTGATTCTGTAAATTCCTAAAAATCCAATTTTTGAACCCACAGCCCTACCAGGAACAAGAATTACCTGAAATTTGTCCTAAATATGGATGTCTAAAGACTGCACAAGTAAAAGTATACTTGCATTAAAATACTTGGAAGCCTTTTCTAGCCAAATGTGTTCCCTGTCTAGAGCAAGTGGAAGGGGAAGGCCACGCTATAGCCTTTTGATATCGTCTGTTCTAAGAGGAAATGCAGAAAAGCTGTAGCCTTCAAAGTGAAGGCAAAGCATTTTGTAGCTTTTTAAATTAGCCACAGTCTGGATGGGAGTTTCAAATGGTGTAACTGTCCTTTCAGAAAAGCAATCTTTACTGTTTTTTTTTTCCCCCTTGTTTTCTGACTTGCTGTTACCTCATTGTGAACTGGTAGTCAGATGCAAATACTTCCAGCTACAAGCTCAGTATTCCCTGCCCGTGTACCTTTTTGTTTACTTAAAACAGCCTGCGTACATGCACAAGGCTGCAACCAGCTTCATTTGCATGGTTGTGGAACAAGATAATGCAAGGAGAGAGTAAAACAGCTGGGAAATAACTTAGCTTTTTGTTCCGATGTGCAATGGAAGAATTAAATCTAATCTTCCAGCCCTAGTTAGAGATACTACTGATAGCAAAAATAAGATTTCCTGCAGAAAGAATCAGTGTTTTTTAAAGCAGTGATTGGCATTTCAGCCATTATATCAGTGCTTTCACTGTATAAACATGACAGTTTTAGCAATCTTGTCCACTTTCATATATCCTTACTATGGTGATTCGACACCATCACTAGTCTGAAAACACTCAGTTCGCTTCTTTCTGTATGTCCATAGTATCCCAGGTGTCAATGAGACCCCAGTTAAAAAACAAACTAAACAATGGACAAGTCGAGGATAAAAGGATTTGGTATGCTTTTTAAAATAACAACATTTTACATCTTAAATTTTCTAGATCCATAGCTAGTTAAAATGGCTAGTTGATAACTTTCATTAAACTTTAAAGGTACAGCATTTGATCCAAAATAGTCTATTTCCCGTTTACTTATTTACCGTCTTCTAATTTTTCATTGCAAAATTACTAATTTGAAGTTCCCAGCCAATTCATTCCAGTTGATAAAGTACCTTAAATGCTTTATTCCTTTTTGTGTTTATGTAACCTAAATGGAAATCTTTGTTTCTCTGTGGTTTTCCTTTAGCTGGTGCCTTTTCTTCCTTTCCAGTCTCCCAGTGCTGAATCATGGGCTTTGCTCAATAGGCAAGAGTCCCACTGGTATTGGGGCCAGTGAATGCACTGCAGTTATGCCTGTGGCTTAGGGAGTTGTAGCTGTTTGGGGCTCCTTTCTTCTTTAATTGGCAGGTGTAGTAGCCACTGAGGACTTGTTCTATGAATGATCCACAGCAACAGTAGTGGGTTCCCAGCCCATCCAGAAGGACTGAGAAATGCGGTGCCAAATGCACAAAGGTGGCTCTTGTCACTCTTGGCCTGAGAGAGATTATGTGTCATACCTGGCTGAACCTATAACCTTTCCAAAGTACTGAGATTTCATGCAATGAGCATAGCTACTGCTTTTCAGTGTCACATAGCTTCTGCTGTCTGACAAAATAGCAGGCTTTTCAGGCTTTTTTCACACAATAGGCATGAAATCTCTAATAAAAAGTGCTTCCAGAGAATGTGCCTTTGAAAGCACTGTAAACCACAGTGATACTGGTCTCACAGAGCAATGAAAAGTACTATGCTGAGAGGCAGAAAGAAGTACAAAGTGCATTCACCGCTAAGATCTCCTCCTACAAAGGGAATCTGAAATCCCTTCCTCTGTACAGACCCAATAATACTTGATGATCTTTGCTTGTCCCCTGTTAGACTCTGTCCTGGTTCTTTGAGCACTCCAACCTGCTTACTACTGTAACTGCCTCCTGTCCCCAGCTGCAGCCAAACCTTTTTTAGGTCAGGGATTGCTGTTTATTTGCTGTCGTCCAGGACGCACCTGTCTGCTGCACAAGACTGCTTGTCTCTGTTACAAATCTGCTTATATGAAAATGCTTGATCTGAATCCGTTTCAACTCTTACTGAGAGGCAGATGTAAAACCTTAGGCCTAATGCAGCAACTGCCCAAAGCTAAACACAGTGTTTTGTTTCATATGCAGTTCTGGACTGAAGTTGAACAGTGTTGCCTTCATTTTGTGGTGGTGTTAAGAGATTTCTGTGTGACTTGCTCTTCCATGTCACTGTCTTTCCTAGGGGAATGTTATGCTTTTTATACAGTCTGCAGACAAAGCACATTGACTGTTTTTCAGTGTTGCTTTGCACTCTTCTTTGTGTTGGGCATGAGCTTAGGGGAAGCTGCAAAGCCACTCAGAGGCTAACTCAGTGTGGCTGAAGAAGGGGGATAATTTAACCATACTGGCTACTTCTTTCGAAACAAAACCACTGATTTGCTAGAACATCGTTCTTCCATCAGAAACAATTACTGTCGCAGAAAGAAAATGTTTCAGGCCGATGTTCAGACTGTGCCTTCTGTCCAGGAAAGATGGTGAATCTGATGATAGTAAAGAGGAGATATTGCACAATGTGTTGATTATGGGACTTGAGCTCTGGAGAGACAGTAGTGGTGTCTCTGTGTCTATGAAGACTTTCATCTGACTGGAAACTTCCAGCAGCAGCCATTAGACTTTCAGTGATTGTGCACCCTCAGTACAAGGGGAAAAAAGGCTGCTGGGAATGGGTGATCTCCAGCAGTCTAATGAAGAGAAAAAAAAAAAGCCATAACATTCCTTCTTATTTTCAGATCACTGATAATCTAAGCCTGTCAAGACAAGTACCACACAACTTCAGGTGCTAAAAGTTTTGTGCCATTCTCCACACTCCTGATTAAACAACTCTCTTCATTTTCTCTCCTTTCCACCTTTGTTTTACAGGTATAAACTTCAAAAGGGCTCCGATGGAAATAAGGAAATACTGCAAGCCTTGTGCTCAGCCAGTCCCTCCAGTGGTTCCTGGACCCCTTCCGCAGCTAAAATGAGCAGACTGAGAGCAGGGTGAAAAGCATCTGCCTGCCAGCGCATCTCACGGTGCTTTGCTTGGTTGAGGGCCCTCCTTTCACAGACAGGACATGAGTGTATATTACTTTTATTTTTTGTTTGGGAAAGGCTTCAGTCAGTACTGTTTATTCATTCACTCAGGCTTATTCATCTTGTTAACATTAGCCTGGTATCTAATGCAAAGCTGTCTGCCTGCCACCAGACTTTGTGTCAGTCTCATATTCCTCTGCACCCAACAGGGATTTGGCTCGTCAAGTAAGAGAAGGAGGAGAGCTGGTTGAATCACTTTGGCTTGCATTTTTGGATTGTCTAAAGGGAGGGAAAGGGCTGATGTTATTTTTTCTAGTTATCAGTATATATGCATATTTAACCTTTTCTCTGAATGATTTATTCTATATTGACAAAAGGGTTTTGTTTGTAGCTAGGCGCACAATGACTTTTCCTGCAGTCTTTGCCCCCAGTGCTTGAAATCTGCTTGGACATAGATTTCTAGCAAGTGAGAAAGAGCTCATCATTTAGAGAGGGTGAGAAACTAGATAACCAGTTTCTTAAAACAGTGATAAAGGACTAGATTCAAGCACAGCAGTAAGCTTTTCAATATCTTCTCTGGGGGTTTAAATCTGGCTTTAGAAGCAAAGGGGCCTGTTCTTTAACTTCCTAAAAGAATGTGATCAGGTGGTTATTAAACAGCATACTGAAAAGGTGTTAAGGCTGATCAGATTGAAACTCTTCCTCCTGAAGCTAGAAGGCAGCTGTTCTTCTAAGACACCTGTGTTGTGTGATCATCTCAATAAACAAAACTTTCTGGAGCATGAAATAAGTGCTAAGAATAATACCAAAGGGCTAAATATCAGAGAAACTGAAGGACCCTCTGCTGACATCATTAGCAGTGACTGGGGTCTTCACTCATGTATCTTCTGTCCTTTCCTAACTATTCTCTGCATATGCTGCTATTTGTCTGCCTGGGGGAGAGTCCTTAAAACACAATTACTTGGTTTTTCATCAGTTGTTTTCCTTCTAGTGAATTAAAGGAGGAGTAGAAAGCTTTTCTGCTGTTGGGCAAATTGCAGATTGCAAATAGTCATTTTTCCCTCAGTATTCACAGCACTGCTGTTTTTCTTAACATAAATGACAGAAATGGTCTTGGTGCCCTTCAGAATTTGGGGGAGTTGAATGGGGACAGTCAGGCCTGTGGTAACCCACATAGGCAAATGCAGTTCCCAAGGTCAAGTTTATGGGCACTTACATGTGGCCATTCTCTCATTGGCAATGTTTCTACCGTATTGAGCAATTGAACCTATTTCTGGATCTTCTGTGTGCTTGTTATGACTTTATTTTCTTATTGCTTTTGATTAGATAGGTCTGACTCTCCACTTCCTATTTTTGAAGACCTGGCAACGCATAGCATTTTTATATCAAGAATAAAGGAGCTGCCAGTCCTCCTCACACGATCTCTGAGTCAGGAGGTTGGTGAAGGAGCTGTGTTTGATTCTTCTGCTGCTGACCACTGGGCCAACATATTTTATCTTATTCTATTTCTGTTTTGTCTTTTGTAGCTGGCAGAAGGAATCTGTAGAATACAAATGACAAGTAAATGTAAAATGCATTTTTGGTATTAAATGTGTTTGCAGCAGGGGTTTTTTTACTCTGTAAAATATGGCCATGTGTGTTTACAGCTCTGTATAAACAGATAGGAAGATTCTGTTCTCTAATGTGAGCTTAAGCCTATTTCTTATATATTTGAAAAATGCTGTATGATTTTTCTCTTTGCCCCACACCCTCCAACCAGTGTGTTCCACACTCTCCAGTCCTTCTTCAGGCAAAACATTCTCTCTGATAGAAAAAAACATAAGCCCCAAAGACCATTAGCCCAATAACAGAAATACTCCGGGTCTCTAGAGGGATCATGGGACATCATTTAATGCACTTCAGTATTTTTACTTACTGGGTTTCCCAGACTGGCCTCAACCTAAGGTTGAGGGCAATTAAAGATATTACTTGGGTGAAGTCCTCGTCTTGGCTGAACAAACTACAGGCAGGAATCCTCAAATTATTGCAGCACGGATTGTGACTGCTGCCCAAATATGATTTTTTTGTTTCGCTTAGAGGTATTGGGATGTGGTATATCGGTCCTTGATGGTGATTCCTCAACAGAGTTTGACTGTTATGTACCAGGCCATTTCCCCCACGGGACTGAACAGAGCTACCATCTGATCATGACTTCTCTTACAGGCATCAGTTCTTTCTTTTGTTTTTCTTTCACTTCTGTGTATATTTGTTTGGCATTGCCTGAGGAGAAGCATATTTGCTTAGGGGCTTTTCAAAGTACACAAGCTGTATGCTTATAGATTGAGCTTCTCCAAGCTGACAAAGGCATTTTTTTTTGTATCTTGTGTTTTTGTGTGCATTTGGCTGTCAAGCAAGAAAATTGCACTGCCTTCACATTCCAATAAAGATGTTTCTGAAGTATCTCTATGCCTGCCAGAAAAGATGTATCCTAGTCTGACCTAGTCGACTAAGTGAGCCAGATGCCCTTTCACCTTGCTCAGAGCTTACTACCACCAAATCAGTCTGCCTTACTTGGCACTATGTGAACTGTCAGGAGCACAGGAGGAATGATCCCTGCTGACAAGGAGTGTTGGCGCAGAGGCAGAGTTTGGGATCTCTTCTTTCAAAGTGGGTAATAGAAGAAATAAAATTTTATATTCTTTATACAAAATGCGATCCCAAAGGGTGTAATGGGGATTCTTGCTGTTGACCCTTTAGACTGTATGACCCACAGCTGGTGCAAGCGCCTGGGAATAGTTGAAGAACTCAGAATTTTAGCTCTGGAGAAGTTCTGTTTATCCAAAGTATGGACTACAATGGCAACTTCTTGTGATTGTGTTTGCCAAGGAAAAGTAAAATCCTGCATGGACACTGTCATCTCAAATAATAAACTCAGGTGAAACATAAAAGCAGAGGGATAAGTACTTCCTGTTGTGGATGTATAAGATACATGAGATAACTCTTGCCAAAACTGAGTGGAAGACTCCTGGTGGCTTCAGTACTCATTGGATCAAGTCTGGAGATCTGCTACCTGATTCTGTTCTGTCCAATGCTGTTGAATTCAACAAAGCTTAGCACCAACTTTTTCCTCTTGTAGGTTGAAGGTGAGGGGAAGACCCCCCTATGCATCAGTCTTTTTTTTGCCTCAGATCAACCAGTTATTATTAGGCATGAGCAGTTGTCTTAATCACAGATAATTTCTCTGCAGGACTCATCAAGTATTTTTTTAGTTGCTGGTGAGGAACAAAGAGAGATCTCTAGTCCTACATTAAATTACATGAGAAAGGGTGATGATTCCAACCCATGTATGTCTGTGGTTCCCAGTAGCCTTCGATATTACAAGACTTACTGCAACCATTGAGTAACCTACATCGTTTTTGAGCACACAGCTGTTTTATCATGCTTTGTCTTTTGCCCTTAGAACAGGGCTATCGGCACACAAGGAATTCCTAAAAATTACTTGTTTTCAATGTCTTAATGATGGGGATCTCTGCTAGAAAAGTTCAGTGTCTGGGATATGGATTTGTCCAAGTTGTCATTCAACGTTTGTGCCAGTATTTGTATGTTTCAGATGCACTTATGTTGAATATCTTCAGGTGTGGGGGATTTAGTTCCACATTTTCAGGTGGCTGCTCCACAAGGGAGTGGCTAAGGCCAGGGATTTGCTGCAGGATAAGCCCCTTACATTCACAATGCCATCTGGTCAGCCTCTGAAAGCATTACCAGAGAAATCAGGTCACTGTGTGTCTATGAGAGAGCCTAAACTGAACCTGACTTGTCTCTCTTCTGCAGCCTGACACAATCACAGAAATCTTTGTAGAAGTCATACCAAACCCATTTTCTGTCAGAGACTCGAACTGCATCTGGGATTTTAGTTCAAAGGCTGATTAGCCTCACCTAGCAGTATGGCACAGATGCTCACAGGTGATGATTTAAACGTTATAGAGGAGGTATTCAAACCCAAGCATTCAAAACTTCAGTGCACACAAAAATGCCTGTTCAAAGGATAGTTGTGATTAACTGCCCGATAGGCACTTGTACAATCTCTTAACTATATTAATGTGCACATGCATTTGTGATAGGTATAGTGCAGTCAAAGCAAGTAATGTATCCTGGCTAATAGGATCCCCAAGTCCAAAAGCTAAACAGCAGCAGGGTTTCCCTCACCTGACAGACAAGGTGACACTTAGAACTTAGGCCAGTGAAGAAGAGTGGTTTTCTGCTGGGTTCTGTGATGTTGTTTGG
The DNA here is from genome assembly GCF_000695765.1 of Mesitornis unicolor. Classification (NCBI taxonomy): domain Eukaryota; kingdom Metazoa; phylum Chordata; class Aves; order Mesitornithiformes; family Mesitornithidae; genus Mesitornis; species Mesitornis unicolor. The sequence continues at coordinate 15,185 of NW_010187290.1, read as the reverse complement.
CCATAAGCACCGATCCCACCCTCGGAGGGGGGAAAGACATATTCCTGAGGCACTATTCAGTTAGTCTGTAGCCAGTGCTGCTTGCCTGGTCTCTGAAAATCAAATCTCTACCATGCTCTTAAAATCGGCTTGCAAAATTGCAGTGCACTGAAAAACGCTGTCCTTGCTAGGTGGATTCTTAAGAAAAAACATCCTGTTTGCATTGTTGCAGAGCCCTGTGTCACAGTGCCAGCTGTGTGACGTGTTCACTAAGCAATGCTAAAACCTATTTGCATCTCAGAATTTTCCCCAAGAGATCAATATGCCTGGAAAGAAAGATGTTTTTGTACAAAAAAAGTCTGAAGAAGTCCATCCGTTTACAAATGCTATCAGAGAAACAGTGAGATGGCTGAAAAAAAGATTCTGATGAGATGAGATAATACAGCAGTGTCTTCAAGTCCCTCTTTAAAGCGTTCTTTTTGACTCACTGGCTTTTCAGTTGTTAACTTTTCATTACTTGAGAAACAATAACTGGCAATTGTCACTGGGCTCTTATCTTGATGTTGTTTAAATGTACCAAGGTTAAACGATTCAGCATTGTCCTTTGACTTAGTAAAATATATAGCAATACTACTGCTTTCCTCTGCAAAAATCTGCAGGTGAGTGGTTGATGAAAAAATAAATTATAAAAAAATATGAGCTGAAGTTGTCTAGCAAAGCAGTATGTGTTTAGTTGGCCTTAATCTCATAGGCTCTGCCTTTGATGATCAGTGAAAGGAACTCCCCTCAGATTTCTGCCAATTAAGTCAAGACTCAACAGTTCTGAAAACAGATCCTGAAGTCTGAGAAGTGGAGACAACTGACTCTTCAAAATTTTATTATAAAACATGCTTTGCACCTTTTCCTGTTTGTTGAACAAAACTTTTCCTCTACATCCTTTCCCAACTTTCTTTCCATGCTTTCTTCTGTTCCTAGACATCATTTTACAGTTTTTGATGCCAAGTCTTCCTCCTTGCTGTTCTCACTGACTAGAAAAGTCATTTTTTTGTCTCTTGGCAAGATGATCCCCACCCACTTTTTGTCTATCTGGGATCTTCTCTTGGAGAAATTCTTCAGCTGTCTGAATTTCTTCAAGTTTTCCTCCTTGTGCTGAACTATTTCAATTTGACTCCATGAATTTTTGTCCATGAGACTGCCTGGAGTGCAAAATGTCAAAAAGACATGATATAAAATAGTGCTGCATTGCATTTGTTTTTTCCAGACATTATTTTTGTACCAAGGACAGTTTCAGTTACAAGATTCAAGCATCTCTGTTTCAAGACACCGTAATCATCTTAACATCACAGTATGAGTAGGCATTATTCTGTCATTTAATATGTATTTTAGCCTTCATGGAAATAACTTTGAATCATGCAATCTCAGTTACCAGATGTGCAAGTCTATTCCCAGATATTTTATTCATTTCTCAAGCTAACATCTATTATTGAGTTTCTTGCTATATAGTTCTATTGATCTATATTATTGACAGATTGTTGTAAAAAAAATTAAATAAGCACAGTACTTTGAGATAAAGTACTTGAAGATGTGGAGGAGACTGTAAGAGCACACGCTCATAGGTGGAGCTAATAGGCATGAAGAGCCAACCTTTGGGCTCTAGCCATGTTAAACTACTTGTTTTGAGAACTAAAATACATACAGGACTGTTGACTGTAGAAATCTCTCCAGGCAAAGGCTTAGATAGTTGCTGGAAAGTGTATGTGGGAATAGAGTGATAGTTCCACGTGTTTTTGAGGCAAATTACCTCAAAGCTGAGTACTTAAGACTCTGATTATAGATAGAAAATGTGTTGAAATATACCTTGCCTCTAGGTAAAGGACAAGCACTGCTTTGGTGCAAGGCTGCCTGGATCCTCAGATTTCCTCTAGTTACAGCAAACAAAGACAAAGGCAGAGGTATGGCCCTGCCAGTTGTATCTTCCAGAGCCTAATGAGGTAAGTACCTCAGCACATAGTCCAGTTCGAGGGTGCTGAGTTGTGGGATTCCCTCCTGAGAATGGTTAAGGCACACACTTGCATTCCCAACAAGAGAAGTCATAGGAAGTCCCATTTGCAACCATGGTGCCACACATTTTCCTGAGTAAAATCCAGGGACTGTGCCAGCCCTTGTGGCTGAAGTACTAGTGTGGTCTAGTGCTGATCTCTAGAGAGGGCTCTAGTTCACCTGTAGTCTTTGCATTCATGCCATTCCTGTACTGAACAGCTGAGTTTAGTTACACATGGCAGTGAAAGGAGCATGTTTAATTTTCATACATTCCCTAGTTCAAGTTATGTTACTGCCTTGTAAGCAGGGCGTATATACAGTGATGTCCGTGTCGTGCACACCAGACAGAAGACTTATGGGAACAACACAAGCATTTCCCATCTCTGTCTTGACAAGTCTTGTTAATTTTCTCAGCCACACTGAGTAAACTATAAAATCTTGATTCATTCGTTATTCACACCCTAACTCTGAGTTATATGTACAATTTTTACAGGCAAAACAATGAACAATACTAGGTCTGCCATAAATAACTTTGTCTGTCTGCTGCTAAATGGCATTCTTCATACAGATCTGCGTCATGCTCCATGGCACCACATCCATCAGAGATCATGCTGCTGAAGTGAATGTAGACTATCTATTTATACTTGGATATTCTAGGGGCTATTCGTTCTTTTTCTGTCCCTGCCAAAACAAAATGAGGAGAGTGATATGTAGCTTCCAAAGAAGCAAGGTTCTGAATTGTAAATGAATATTGCAGTGGTCTTTAAAAGCCTCTAAGCTAGTTAAGTGGTTTAGCAGGAACTTTAATTACTTAGCAGCTGTGACAAATATTCTCCTTTCTCCAGTTACCTGCAGTGCCTGTTTTGCAAACAGTATAAAATACTCTTAGGCAGACTACAGCCAGGAGGAGCTGTATCTGAGATGAAGCAATGGGAGAGTTCTTTTTCCCAGGATGCCCCCAAACCCTCACTGCTGCCACCCACAGTGAATGACAATAACTCATGATAAATCTTGCAGGCAAGAGCTCTCAGATTTTTGTTTTACAGCCTAGCATTTTTTCTGAGATGAAAGCACTTTCTCTTTACCTCTCTGGAAAATAAACAACCCACTACAGTTGGTTGGGAAGCACTTTGACATCTGTTTGAAAGTCACTGTGGAAATGCCACAATTGCTAGATATTTGGTGTTTGATGTCTGCTCTTCCTCTGTTTCCCTTCCATTGTCATTTCTTAATTCCTTTGAAGATAAGGGCATCATAGCTGTCGTTCCCTCATGACAGTGTTGTATAAAACTGTAGCATGGCACTAAATGTATTTTGGTATGCGAAATAACAGGGCTGTCTGACCACTCAGAATGGTTTTGTTCAGTTTTTAAGATTACTTTGTCCTAAGGAGCCCTGGGTACTTCCTGTTTCTAGAGCATTGTCTTGGTGTGTTTGCTTTGCTACCTGGGTAACTTTTATTGGTTCCTGATGCAGTACCATCAGTCATTTCTCACAGTTTGTGCCTAGCAGAAAAGCCATTAGGAGCCCAGTAAACTGGGGCCCACAGAGTATGAAAATTGATTTTATTTAGATATATGTGCAGAGTCTGGCATTTAAAATATTCCCCCAGCAAGAGAATAGTCTGGTCTGACTCAACTTGTATCAGGCCATTTAAGGAGTTAGGGACAGGAAAATCCGACATTATTTTGTGCCTTGTGAAAGACTAACTATACATACCTCCATAACTTGGCCTCAGTCTGTGCATGCTTAAACAATGAAGTGAGTATTTCCTCCTTCAAGGTCAGTCTTGTAACCTCACGACAACACTTCACTAGCAGTTACTGGAACAAGACTTCCGACTTCCTTCTAGCTTTTCATGCCACTGGGAGTGAACACAGGTAATTATTTTTACTGCAGGTAGGCTTGATGTTTTGGTTCATATTTTAAAAAAGCTCTTGCCCTCAGATTTGGTCATGATTACAAAGTGTGTTTTTACAGGTGTGAGATTGTGTATAGATACGACTGTGTACATGCTTTCTTAGAAAGCCTTGCTATCCATTTGGAAAATATGAGAAGTTTCTTGCTATATTTATTGCTTTGTATGTCAAGTGTATATGGGATGCAAGAAAATAACCTGAAATAAATTTAAAACCTAGCATTAAAATGTTACATATATCTAGAGATGTGAGAACATATCCCACATTCAGCAATGGGACTACTCTAAAACAATTTGGGGCAGAAGTACGATTATTGAGGAATGTATTTTCTTTCTGTTAATTTATTCACTAATCATTCATCAGTGTCTCACAGTGTGACACTTTCTTGGCTTATGGAGAGCTGGGTATGGTGCTCATAATAAAGCCGTGGAGCCCAGGCTGGGGGTGGCGTGCCTGTGACAGGGAAGCTGGTGTGACACCTCTGCAGTTCCTCATGCACCATTCCCTCACTGCCACAGGTTTCTGCATAATCATGCTTGACCAGGTGTGTCCGTGCTGTGAACAGGCTATGTACTTCATCAGAGGGACAACAGGAGAGAGACTTGCCAAGAGAAAAAAGGTGCATCCTCAAGGATGATGGAGACTAGCGCTGCTCTGAACCAACTATGAGATCAGGCTGTGAGATCCGAGGGTAGGGGCAGAGTGAAACGTGTCATACAAACGGAAGACAGCAGAGCTGGGAGGAGGTTTGTGATACTGATTTTTCTGGCTTTCCTGCTCATTCCCAACAAAGTTATCCCCTTGTCTCTTCCTTGCTCTGCTTCCACTGCAATGAAGAGCATACATACTCCTCACAAAAGGCTGGAGCAGGGGGTTCTGCCAGTACAGGTCAATACAGCAGTATGGAAAACAGTTTTTCTGCCTGGGAAGGGGTGGAGGGAATCCATGTTTGTGTTCCCCCTGAAATTTTCAGTTTCTCTGTGGAATAATATTAAGCACAATATTTAGACAAAAAATGAAAACATTTTAAATCAGAATATGGTTTTGCTGCAATATGAACATTTTCCAAAGAAAGAAGATGAAAATGTTTAAGATCAAAAATGGATTTCTGTATTAGAAGAACTGATGATGGATTGAAATTTTTTACTGATTCTAATAATTAAGATACTTTGTCAAAGCCCAAGACAAAAGTTGCTGATTTTACCATATGAGTCTTAATTTCTAAGCTCTCCAATTTATTTATAGATACAATGGAGCAAAACTAGATCACATACAATTTAAAAGTGTGCACAGTTCCTAAAAATGACAAATAAGTCAAATTTAAAAAATTCCCTTCCACCACTAAGAAGTAACCAATTACCAGAAAACCCAGGTCTTGAAAGGAAATTAATTATCCTGGTTACTTGGCTTTTGCCAAGATTTTCTCCATCAAAAAGGAAGATACTGTGCTACATCTTGCTTGAAGGAACTGCATGTGTGCAAGCTTTAATTCTTTCTTTGTCCAAACTTTGTCCTAGCATTTCAAAAGCAGTCAGCCATGTTGAGTGCTTCCGTTCTTGTTATCCAACTTAGGACACTCCAAGGAGGTTCAAGTCGACATAATGCTTGCAGTCAGATGTTCGTAGTTTTCTTCACAGTGTGTGTTTTATCAGGTGTTTTATCAGGCTAGATATAAGGAAGAAATTTTTTACGATGAGGCTGGTGATACACTGGAACAGGTTGCCCAAAGAGCTGGTAGAGGAACAACCCTCATTACCAATACAAGCTAGGAGATGATGTGCTGGAAAGCAGCCCTGAGGAAAAGGACTTGAGGGTACCAGTAGATGAGAAGCTGGACGTGAGCCACCAATGTGCATCTGCAGCCCAGAAGGCCAACAGCATCCTGGGCTGCATCACAAGAAGTGTGGCCAGCAGGGCCAGGGAGGTGTTTCTGCCCCTCTACTCTGCTCTGGTGAGACCTCACCTGGAGTGCTGCATCCAGCTTTGGAGTCCCCAGCACAAAAAGGACATTGAAGTGCTGGAGTGTGTGCAGAGGAGGGCCACAAAGATGATCAAAGAGCTGGAGCACCTCTCCTACAAAGACAGGCTGAGAGAGTTGGGGTTGTTCAGCCTGGAGAAGAGAAGGCTCTGGGGGGACCTTATAGAGACTTTTCAGTACCTGAAAGGTGCCTATAAGAAATATGGGGAAGAGCTGTTCACTAGGGCATGTAGCGATAGGACAAGGAGTAATGGTTTTAAACTAGAAAAGGATAGATTTAGGTTGGATATTACAAAAAAGTTTTTCAATATGAGGGTGGCAGATCACTGGAACAGGTTGCCCAGAGAGGTGGTGGAGGCCCCATCCCTGGAGATATTCAAGGTCAGGCTTGATGGGGCTCTGAGCATCCTGATCTAGTAACAATGTCCCGGTTTACTGCAGGGGGGTTGAACTGGATGACCCTTAATGGTCCTTTCCAACCCAACACATTCTATGACTCTATGATTCTATGTCCCATTCCTGCAAACGGGGCTCTAAGCAACCTGATCTGGTTGAAGATGACCCTGCTTATTGCAAGGGGATTGGACTAGATGACCTTTAAATGTCCCTTCCAACCCAGATCATTCTAGGATTTTATCCAGAGTTTTTCTGTTCTCCTGTGTACTGCTGAGGTTCTGTGCAGCTGCTCAGTGGAGCTGCAGTACGAAAAGAGGGTGTGTAGGCAGCCGAGTTACAACTCATGTTTTTTAAACTCCTCAAACCAGAAAGTACAGTATTGTTTTCAGCTTTCAATTACTGAGCTGAGAGAGGTTTATAAATTTGACCAAGATCATTAATGATCACATCACTATATTTTGATGACTTTAATGTGAATTTAATGATCTTGGGTTGGTTATTTATAGACTGACTGTGGCAGAGATGAAAATTGAACTTAGACCCCCATGAGTCAGAACTGTAACAATGAGATCATTTTCCTTTCAGATTTAAAAATGTTAAATGAATACCATGGTGAGAGGGAGAAAGAGGTGTTTATTAGCTTGCATTTGAATCTTTCAGGACTATAAAAATTTCCTAGTTATTTAAACAAATTCACGCATCCCAAATGAGAGGATTGGACTGTGGAGAGATGCATAACCTCTTATATAGGACGTGGCATATTAGTGCTGGCAATGGGGAGGATCAGAGTTTGGTGATTGTGGCAAAGGGCTCAAGCATGCACCTCTGATTAGATTTAACTACCAAAATCACAGGACTGTTTCTGTTTTGCCGTTCCTACTGTGCAATGGTGTTGTGCGTCTGCTTCCCTCCTATAGTTAGTAATTCAAAACACAGAGATAGTGACGGATGGTGAAGACATCTGAGGACTTCAGGCTTTTCTCTCCTGCCATCAGACTGACTCAGGTTCCTGTGAATCCCCCAGCACTTCCCACAGTTTCTTCTACTGAGTGATGATGTGCCCCAGTATAAATTATCTCTCAGTCCTTTGCAGGGAGATTTTGAGGAGGAGGAGTGATGTGGTTTGGACAGGCAAGAATGTTTTGTTTTGTTTTGTTTTCGTGGCACTTTTAACTTTGTCTTAACTCTCTGCTTATACTGACTTTGCTCTGCTCACTATGATCCTCCCGGGTCCCAGCCAGGCAGCAAACATCCAAGCAGTAAGTGCATTTGTTACATTTACTTTACCTTAGCACCTCCTGCTGCTGTAATGATGTTTGGAGAACAGCTTGGACAATTCTTCCTCGCACAATGCTGTGGGACTTGTAGTGAACAGAGCCTTCAGTGTGCAAGGAACAGCCCAGTTGTGGTTACAGCTGTGTCAAGCTTGGGGTTGTTAGTGTGCCTGTCTTACCTGTGGTATGTGTCGCAGGCCCACCCTTCTCCCCTTCATTTGCTTTCAAAGCTAAATAAGAACTTCTCTATCACATTCAAAGATGTGAGACTAGGGAAGGTTTTTAGAAGGATCTTGAAAATGGCTGAGGCTCCTCTTCTCTCCTTCATGGCTACTGCATTGAGCAATTCTGAATGAATCCCTCTGCAGAATGCTTCCAAGTGTCGACGGTAACTCCCACAGCCCCTCTTTGCTGTGGTTTAGAGAGGGAAGGACAGAGTGTAATTTGAACTCTTTCTGCACATGCTGTGGTTTATATAAAGTGTGCAGCACTTTTTATGTTGAATTTATTTACACACATAAATGCACACACACAAAATGCTGAATATTCCTCTCCAAGGTAACACTAAATGTTGTATGCACCCAGAATTGGAGGATGAGCATAAGAAAAAGAGTAACGTGAGCTGTTACTATATGAATGTGAACTTCATTATCTATCAGTACTGTCCAGGGTCTAGAACCGAGGGGTTTTTAATTCAGATGGAAGCAGGCATAACATCTGAAGACTGTACATAGTTAATACAAAGCAAAGGCGGACAGCAGAAAACAATTTAATCTCTATTATGTCTTTAATTTTATTTTTCTATTTTTAAATTGCAAATGTGTAAGCATCTGAAAACTGATTGAAATGCAACTCATGAAAACCTCACATTTATATGCCATGCAGGCATTCCCCAGGTAGGCAGCTCTAATGTGATTGCCCTGAGGTGGAAGGGCCACCCACAATGTGGAAAGAGTAATTTATCTCTGTGTCAGCACAGTCTTTGCCCTCTCTGCTCCGACTGCTGGCACAGGTGGCAGCAAGTGCCAGCTGGGATGCCAGTGATGGAATAGGGGCACTTGTTCATGGCCAGCTGTAAACAGGCCTCCTCCCACCCCCCGGCAGAGGAAACCCTGAGCTAGATCATGTTGGGATGGGTGTGTAGCGTGAGGGGCTGTGGTCTTGTGGCATTTTATGTGCCACTTTAGTGTGCCTCTGTTCTAGTCTGGCATACATTTTAGGTTGGGCTTTGGAATTGGGCTCAAGAACTGCTGTCTTGGTGGGGCCCATGATACCCATAGTCAGGGAAGTGGAAAAAGAAGGGCAGGTCTCGGTACTGGTGGAAGCCCATTTCTTGTCAGACATACTTGGTTAAGGAAGACTGTTAATCTTAGGCTTAAATTGGGGTTTAGGGCTAGGAAAAGTAAACATGCTGGGACTGAGGTTTTTCCAATATTCTTGGAGGCTCAAAGAGATAAGCGGGAAGGAGCTGGCAGGGGCCTGTGTGTGGTAATTTCGTGTCTGGCCTCTGTGACATGGAAGGTTTTGATTTGGGGTATGGGTTTGTCTGAGGGGAAGAGAAGCCTCCATGGCTCAGAGCATCTCAGGGGGCTTCACAGCAGTTACAACCATGTTGCACCACTGCCAGTACACCCAAGGTGCAGTCAGAAAGGGTGAAGTCTGCAAAAATATTCATTGCTTTATTGTAGCACCCTTTAACATTTAAACTTTTCTTTTATAAAAATTCATGTTATCTAACAAGCTCTAGTACGTATTGCTAATCAGTGACCCAAACCCAGAACCTCTGTTCTGAAAATATTGGATCTTTCTAGATTCGTTTTCATGCTGAATAATAAACAAACAGAGCACCCTGGGAAAGGAATTGTTTAAGATCAAATGGCCATATTTCATTCTTCTTTTATGTTTCTTGCTACTTGATATGCTAAAAATACATGAAATAGAAAGTTTCTTCTACATAGAGAGAGGAATCCTTCCATTCCTAAAGCTGTTGGGGCAGAATATATTGCTCTCCTGAAACCCCCTCCTGCGCCTTTTCTTCCGAAAGAGAAAATTCATCAAAATCAGCCTGACTCCATGAGCTGTATTAGCTTTGATCAAAGCACATTTTCTGACAGACAAAAATACTGTCAGAGTGCTGCTGTGTTAGGTATGTATCTGAGTGTGCATAGGCACATATTAGATAGGTTTTCAAACTCTAAAGGGATTAAGAGCTCAAACTCATTGAAATTCAGGAGGAGTGAGACATTTGCTTCCTTGGAGACCCTGGAGATTTAGATCCCCAGGGGATGCAACCAGGGAAACAGACAGCAATTAACTTTGACAAGAGCTCTCCATCACTTTTTCTAGGAAAATACTCTGCAGAAAAAAGTGTGGTGTTAGATCCAGACTGAGGAAGCAGGTGAGAGGACATTTAGGTACTTTTTGTGTTACTTTTTGGGCACCATGCATGTGGATTTCCGTGATTTTGTCAGTGGTTTAATACTACTTTTGACAGTGGTGGCGTTGTTAAATCTGTAACAGGGATTACATTTATATCCATCCTCTGTATGTGTATCCCCTCCCATATAAGTTTTCAGCTTTGGATCTCCATTTCGTGAATTTGAATGTACTAAAAATAAATTTATTTTTTTTTCTTATTTGCCTGCTGCAGGTTCCCCTGAGCTTTAGAGGTCACCGCTGAAGTCACACATTGGTTTGACATGGAGCTTTTGCTGCTTTCCACGTCATAGCGTCACACCAAAGGTCTCTTGCAGGAGATGGTTAGGAAAAGATCAAGACGACAGACTTCCACTGCTTTAAATTATGAGCTTCTGGCAGGTGGTAATTTAATGCCTTACTTAGCCAGGGTTTGCATCTGTATCATCACATTTGCTAGTAAACAATGACCCTACTCTTCATTAATTTGTGTAATCCATTTTGGAGCCTTTTTAGGCTTTTGCTCTCTGTTCCATTCTCTGGCAAGTTCCGCCACGGATAGTGAGTTTTGTTAATACTGTGCACATGAGTTTTATTTCTACCCTTCTGGGAGTCTTACAGTTCATTCATTCTGTATGCACAGGTGTCCTCCCAGCGGCACCGTAGGTCCAGGGGAATCTGAAGGTGCAGAAATGCCCTGTGCACAGCATGGGAGCACCACAGCACTGTGTTGGCAGCAAAGGCTTCTCTCCCATGACCTCCTCCACCATTCATTCACCCTGCAGTTTCAGCAGCTGGTGGGTAAGGTACCCCTAAATATGTGTCAAGATCTAACTCCCAGCGCATTCTGTAGCAAAAATACATAGAAACTGCCCATCCTGTCCCTCACCTGCGTTTGAGATGAAAGCTAGCCTGGGAGTGTTGTCCACCGTCCTCAAGGACACAGTGGCTGCCTGCAGCCCAGCCAGACACTGCAGGACATGCGGCATCCCACAGAGTTACATGGACCCATGCACCCAGCGTGGCCAAGAGGCACTGCTTTAGCAGGTATGGCCTCTGGACGTAAGAAGGCCCCAGGAGCTGGCAGCACCATCTGGTCCTCCTGCAGTGAGCTCTGCAACAGCAGCAGCTCTGCGGGAGCACTGCATGCAGGGCCGGCTACCGGGGCACTGGCGGCTGCGCCCATCTCACCAGCACCCATCTCACCAGCGTGAGCCCATGGAGCTCTGCCAGGACAGAAGTGTAGCTTCTGTCACATTTTAGAGCATTGCAATGGAGAAGTCTTTTGACTGATTAATTTTTTAGACATTTCTTTAGCACGGGCTGTTAATTAAAACTCTGAAAACTTCATTAACACATCCTTAAAGGGCAAGTGCTTTGCCTCAGGTCAAGTTTAAATAACTAAGCCACTATGTAAACATCTCCTTGATAGAAAGCTAAGTAGTACCACTGATGAAGTTCCTTATAAGCAGCCAAAAGCTTTGTGAACAAGTTCCCAGAATGGCTAGTTTTTTTAACCCTATAATTTAGTGGATGATAATTTATTTTAAATTAGTGCAAACACCTTTTATGTGCAGAAAACCAAGACAAGCAATGGAAAAAAGCTACTTTGTTAACTTTTTCCATGTATTGGTGGTTAAACACATTTTTTGTATGTATGGGTTAAAAATTACCTGCTGAAGGAAAAGATGCTTTCAGAAATTCATGCAGTTTAAGAATTAAATGAAAAGGCCAGCTCATGAAAAGAACATTTTTACTTCTGTATTTGTAGTATAGCATTTTGTGTATTTTTTGCTGTCATAAATGTGATTATTTCCTTTAAAACAGCAAGAATCGCCTTTAATGTTTGTTGCTAGTGTTAGATTTTCTTCCTTTGTATTTTCTCAATATAAATAAAGCTAAAATAAAGAGAAACTTCTTCTAGCTCTCAACATTAAAGGACTGGCTTAGAGAATTCAAGGCAGAGTTCAGAAAGAAAACAACTTTCTACTTTACCTTCTCTCTGACTTGTGCATTTGGAAAGCACAAACACAGTACTAACAGCAGAACCTGTGAGAGTTACATTAATTCCTCCAAATATTGTCTCAGAAATGAGTCCCACAGCTGCCTGCCAAGTAATTGGTCTAATTAGGTGGTAGGAAGGAGCTTCTTTAAATTCCTCAGAAATTAAGACGTGTCATCCGCTTAACATCTTAGCATCTGTCACTGCCTCTTGCACATTGCTCCACTACAGCAGTCTGAAGGACACTTTCCTGGACCTTTGAGAGAGAGGAAAAAAAGGCAAAAGAAAACCCAAGCCCTTGAAACAGAGAAGAAATCGGCCCTTTCTTCAGTGGGATGAAGCATGTAAGGCATTTCACCCCCTCCTTATTTCTCAGTTTGGTGCACATTTGCCTGGGTAAGTACAGTAATCACTTTGTTAAGTAAAAATATAGGAGGATTCAAGCATAGCCTTAAATCCTGTAGTAATCCTTACTGGCGTGGTAATGTTGTCCTGAAAATATTTTCTTTGGCAACTGATCCATGTGCAAATGTTACTGTCTGTGTTTATGTATTTGGAGTTTTGTTTCAAATGGGCTATTTTGAATCTCTAACAGTCAGTCAGTAGAATGACAACTAATTTGTTGTTTCTTGTTTTTTTTAACTTTGTTTGCTGTTGTCTGGCAGCAAGTAAGTAACTATTTAATTATGGCTAATTGCTCATGCAGTAGGCATAATTTTAAGGCAGAATGTGTTTAGAATACTGCGTAAGGTACCGAGGCACTGGGAAAGTTTCAGACTTGCATGTGTACGGTAGGGTGGAGGTGTACTGTCATTGCAAGCTGAAAAGGTTAATTTTGCAATGAAGCTGTCTGGAAGTGATTGAGATTTTTTATAGAGATCCTGCTACTAGATATGTTTTTGTTGTTGGGGGTTTTTTCCATATGCTCTCTTTGCCACTGTGTGAATACTGGCACAGTGGCATGTAAAAGTAATTATATTTAAAATATCTGCACAGATACAGTTCTGAATGTCCATTGCAGCAACTGGGTATGTTAGGCACTCACAGTATTCCCAAAAGAGCTCGCGTTTACTGAGAGTCAGGTAACAAAGCCAAATAACTGCCACCTACAAAACGCTTTTCTTTGGCTTCTGTTTTGTTTTAATTGCAGTTCAGGCAAATTATGCCCCCTATTTCTTCGATAATGGAGCCAGAAGCACAAATGGCAACATGGCACTTCTCAGCCTTTCGGAAGACACACCTGTTGGTCAGTACCAAAATTACTGTGTTTAAATGGTGAAACCGGAGCTGCTTGCTCTTTTGATTAGCAACATATATTTTGTTGTAAGTCGTCGTTCCATACTCTGGTCTTACATGTTTTTCTCTCAGGCTTCTAATTGACCTCAGTTTAAAAAGACGTGTTTGAACTGTAGCTGTAATTTAAATAATGAATTTGCACCTTTTTCTTGGTCCACCAATCTATTCACAAGATCAGAGCACAGACCTTTGAAATAAATTCACAGTGGTGGGGGACTTCTTGCCAGTTCTGTAAATGCTTATGAGAAAAAAGCCTAGTTGCTAGTAATTTTATCAGCCTTGATAAAAGCAAGCTGTACATTGAAAAAAAAACAGAGGCATGATTTTCTTTAAACAGTTATGATATTTTTTGTGTTTACAGAACAAATGGTAGAAAATGTTTCTACTTGGAGTGAAAATTTCTTTGTCTAAATAACTGATTCTTTTAAAAAAGGTTTCATTTTGTTTTATTGAAAATTCAAAAATTGACACATTTTTCAGCTTTCAGCAGTTTGAGGCAGATCTGTTTATGCTTCTTTTAAGTGTAGTTGCATTGAGAAAAAATAAATATTAACAGAAAGGTGATTTATAATCAATATTTTCCATGGGGAAAGAATAATTTCCTAACATGTAAAAATTCTGTGTCAAATATATTACAGTGATGAACACCACCTTTTCTTCAAACAATGCACTGAGGTTTTGCTCCTATTTGTAGCTTTTACAGGCTAAATCATAGCTGCCATTTATAGCTGCCTTGTGCATAGGGGTGCACCCAAAACCCTCCCCTCCCAGGGCTTAGGGAGCTGCAGGAGGCAAGGAGGAGGGAAGGATCCAGAGGTCACGACCTCCTCTGGATGACCAATGCTGCCACCTTTGCCTTCCTAAACATGACCAGGGTCACTCACTGCTTTGGGAAGCAGCTGCCTGCAGTTTGCCCAGTCTCAATTTCTGGCCCAATGGTTGTTAATACCAGCCAAGATTCACACCAGGCATGCTAGGAAGTGGGGAGAGGGTGATTGGTAAGCAGTGACCTCTCCTTTGGCTGCCCAGCCAGAGGAGGGGGAGAAGGCGGCACATAGCGTAGAAGTGACGCACCTAGCCCACGAACGTAAAAAGAGCTTGCTTATGATGCAGCAGGGATTTGCTATAAACTCAGTCAAGCTTAAGTGGAAACCTCAGCTGAAGGACAACTGTAATGTACTGGCACTCACAAAAGCCAGGGGCAGACCAGGGAGTTGCGATTTTTGCTGTACTTCTGCCCGGATTCACATGGAAACCGTGCTTGCTCAGCCTTGGTGATCTGGACAGCTCTGCTGATGGCTGGAGTAAGATTAGCCAGTAGAATCACTTGTCTAATAGTGTAGATAAGGCTTGTAATGCCAGATAGCCACAAAATGGGACCCTGATTCAGTTTGTCTTGGGTGGTGTCTGCCAACTCCACTACTCAAACCGCAGGCAGTACAAATCACTCACTTGCCATCAAACTCCCATCCCCTGGTGTGGTGCCAGCTCACAGATATTTACAGAGCATCAGCCGCTCCCTGCCACTGCTGGGAGCCTCCAGCCACCTGCGTGGTGATGGGGAGCTAAAGATGGCACAGAGCCACAGCACAGTGAAAAATGTCCTTCCTATCAGGGCCGCAGCACCACACAGTCTCTCAGATGACAGCACTCCCTGCAGCAGCAAAGTACAGCAGTAATTTTCCTGCTGGTACCCAGTGCATCTGATCCAGAGCTGTAGGCAGGCAAAAAAGGAGTGTGTGCATGCCTCGACAGCAACACAGCAGTGTGAGGGATCAGAACCTATGTGAGCATTCTTGTAACGAGTCTGTGTAGGAATAGTGACAAATATGTGATGGGCTTTTGCATGTGCTTTTCACACACAGAATCACACACAGAATCACACA
>NW_010187289.1:0-36566 GCF_000695765.1 Mesitornis unicolor | reverse complement strand
AGCCACTCCTCCCCACGCCTGCAGCGCTGCATATCATGCAGGTTCTGTAACCTTCAACCATGCGTGCTTCAGAACAAGACACACCAGCATACTTTACGTGCTTTGAGCTATTTAAAAACAAACCAAAACAAATCAAAACTCATAACCATTTAGTAAGTGTATTTGTTCAGGGTAGTGGTAAAACTTGAATAATTTTCTCTCCCACCATTACAATAGATTTAATAGAACCCAAATGTATTACAAAATCAAGATCTTCTGCATTCAGTTGTCCTTCACTGACATTCCTAAGATTATTAATAATTAGTTCTACTTGTCTTCTAGCACTGGTTAAGGCTTATTACAAATTATATCTAGCATTTTATCCATGACTTTAAAACCTTTGCAGCTGAAGTTCAACTGTTATTTATGGTATTCTGCTCTAAGCTATAAATTAATTAAGGACAAGTACATTTTTGTGCTAATGTATTTTAAGTTGGAGGGTATCCAAAAGATATAGCCAAAGGAACAGAATTGTGATTGTTTCTCATTTACTTTGGTCATAGCATGGGTTGTACACGTGAGAGGAAAGACATTTTGTTAAAAACAGAGCCGTCTGCTTTTGGAGATACTTTATAGAATTTCAGTGTTTCATGCTTACAAGGTTGCTTATGCTGAACTTGAAGTCCGAAGCCATGACCTTCTGCAAAGCAGGAAACTTCTCGGGTGAAAAAAAAAAGATTGGAAAAAAAATCTACTTTCACCAAAAGCAGTAAAATATTTACAGAAAAATCAATTGTTTACAAGAAGTGTTTCTTTCTAAATGCACACACACACACATCCAAACACAGAGAGCTCTCCCAAATGGGACAAAACTATGGCCACAATGGAACGACACATATTTTCAGGTTCCTGTAGCTCCCATTTGAAATTCTGATAGAAATACAAGCACGCTATCTTCATTTAAAGTGTACTAGCACAGTGATGGCAAATGTTACTGTGAAGATGCCTAAAACACTATAATAAGATTATATCTTACGGTAATTAATAGTACAGTAATCTGATTTACTCACTGATGGTATCCTAACTTGATTCACTGATTCTACTTCCACCCAAAGTGGCTTCACAATCCTAATATCAGTTGTGCTGCTTTTGTTATTAGCCAGTGAGGTTAAAAGTCTCTCAGCAGTTTCTTGTGAAAACTGCTGATTTCAGCTCTTCAGATTCATTATTAGATGCTCAGGGAGAGAGGATCCAGCAGAATGGAAAACATCTTCCCATTGTCATCAGTCAAGGGATGGCTTAAAACATGAATTAGTGACTTCGAACGTCTTTTCCTACCTTATAAAAAAATTCTTTTGAAAGAATTCTAAGTTTCTGGCTTTAATCAAACATGGTGAAAATCAAGCATCCATTTACATGTGTGCTTGTCTACGTAGCTTTGCATGTATTTTTTAATTTCAGCTTTGTTGCCTTTTGCTTCTACCTCGTGCACATTCACCCATGCATTGTGAAGGAGCATCCATCCATCTTTTCCAGCCTCTTCTCATTCAGCATCCTTCCTTGGTGCCTCTTTCACAGGTTTTTCTCTCAATTAAGCAATCAGAGTTTCACTTTTGACTCCGACAATGCCAGTGATTGTCATCATAGCCTCTGCTTCTGATCCCATTAAATATTTTTAAGGATTCAATCAGAAGAAATATGCATTTCTCAAGTTCCTCATTTACCTCAGCAGTCCACATGCTGTGTGTATCTCAAACCAGTCTCATTTCCTCTTTAAACTGCTACTTTTATCTCAAGTAAAAATAGTCCTTGATTTGAACAGAAACTGCCCATGTGCTCTGAACTCTTTCAGGAACAAATCAGTTGTGAATAAATGCAGACTGATGAGTTTTCACAAGGCTGATGTTCGGAAACGTTTTTTCACACATGGAGGGGAAATATCCTCGCTATTTTTAAGAGAAAACGTGATCCATATTCAAAAGAAAAGTTATATGCTGAATTTATACTTCCTGACACAAGATTCTGAATTTACTTATCAGTAATTCAAAACCTTTTTCAAAGTGCACTCCTTTAATTTGTCAAGAGTGCTAATTCTTAACTTGTTCCTCCCACATTAAAAGCAGCATAAATCACTGTGTCACGTACTAATTCCAAGCATCAGGTCCAATCTCTTTTCCGCAATTTATAGTACATATAGCAATGTCGTTCTAAACCAGTCACAAGTTGAATTACGCTACTCTTCAGGTTAAAATTTACAGATTATTCTTAAAGGCTTCTGTAGAGAAAACAAGGTGCTTATGCATTTTCTGCTCTTTTTTCCTTAATGCTTAATATTTGCTTTATCATGTAAATAGACTGATTTCTCCAACCCATAAATCAAATCATCTCCATGTCCAGTGAAAGTGGTCACTACTCAGTGCATTGATTTAGACAAGATAAACTAAGCACGGCTGCTGCACTCAGCAAGAGCTGATCAAAACACAGCACCTAAATGTGCTTGTGTGATGGTTGGTAGTAAACAGGAGACTGTTTTTCTCATGACTTCTCTGCTGTTTATACGGAATAAATTAGTGGTTGTGGCGGGACACCTAACAGACACTTATTCACAAAATAAAAGCACCACGGTATCTTGCATTCAGATCCTATGCAGAGCTGCTGAACACTGACATGGCAAAGATCATACAATCGCAGCATGGTTTGGGTTGAAAGGGACCTTAAAGCCCACCCAGTCCACCCCCTGCCATGGGCAGGGACACCTCCACCAGCCCAGGCTGCTCCAAGCCCCGTCCAACCTGGCCTTGAACACTGCCAAGGAGGGGGCACCCACAGCTTCCCTGGGCAACCTGGGCCAGGGCCTCACCACCCTCACAGTCAAGAATTTCTTCCTAATACCCAGTCTAAATCTCCCCTCTTCCAGTTTAAAACCATTCCTCCTCGTTCTATCGCTCCCTGCCCTTGTAAAAAGTCCCTCCCCAGCTTTCCTGTAGGACCCCTTCAGGAACTGGAAGGCCGCTATGAAGTCTCCCCAGAGCCTTCTCTTCTCCAGGCTGAACAGCCCCAACTCTCTCAATTGGTCCTAATAGGGGAGGTGCTCCAGCCCCTGAGCATCTTCATGGCCTCCTCTGGAGCTGCTCCAACAGCTCCATGTCCTTCTTATACTGGGGCTCCCAGAACTGGATGCAGCACTGCAGGTAGGATCTGACCAGAGCAGAGCAGAGCAGAGCGGCAGAATCCCCTCCCTGGCCCTGCTGGGCACACTTCTTGTGATGCAGCCCAGGATGGGGTTGGTCTTCTGGACTGCAAGTGCACATTGGTGGCTCACATTGAGTTTCTCATCAACCAACATCCCCAAGTGCTTCTCCTCAGCACTGCTCTCAATCTATTCTCCACCCAGCCTGTATTTGTGCTTGGGGTTGCCCTGATCCAGGGGCAAGACCTTGCACTTGGCCTTGCTAAACCTCATGTGGTTTGCACGGGCCCACCTCTCCAGCCTGTCAAGGTCCCTTCCCTCCAGAGTACTGACTGCACCACATAGCTTGGTGTCATTGGCAAACTCGCTGAGGGTGCTTTCAAGTCCACTGTCCATGTCCCCAACAAAGATGTTAAACAGTGGTAAGATTATGAACCTATTTCACAAGTGAGTCAATGAAGAAGTGTCAGTACCCTGAAAGGTGCCTGAGAAAATCCTAATGGGCCATATTATTTCATTCAGGTTTGTTTATCAGATACAAGAGATGGCTTCACTAAGGAATCTCCAGCACTGTAGGTTTTAAGCCTCTGTTGTGACTGTTATAAGTATAGTAGAGCCTCCCTAAGCAATGCTGGTTTCTGTGCTCCTCTGAAATATGAGGGGGAAACAGACTCAAGATGGTCAGAAAATTTATGGTACTAATTCTAGGTCTAGATCCCTGAGCAAGAATTTAATGTGCAAGTTTTTTATTCATCAGCTGCAGAGATTCTCAAGAATCTCCTGGAGTTATCAGATAATTTCTGTGCATTGTGGCAGCCAAAACACATTTGCCTTCACCTTGTCTTGCTTGTCTGCAGCTCAGGGAGCCGGGCTTCACAGGGCTCCAGTGTTTGCTGCCTCCCATCCTGGCTGTGTCTGGAAAGGAAGCCAGGAAGGTGCCTCACTGACATCTCTCAAGCCCATATTGTTCTAGTAGAAAACCAGTTGATGCTCCTGTCATGTCCTGGCATCTGCTTTCTTTTGCTGGTTATTTTTGCTTTACACAGGCTTTGAAGCAGTCTCCACCAGCAAACAGAACAGGGTGGTGAACTGAACAGCAGATCTGCAGAATGCCCTGTCCATGGGTGCAGAAGTTCACTCAGGGAGTTGGAGGGAGACAGCAGAAATACTTGGAAGAATTACTCACGTATGGTTGTTGACCAGATAAACCACATCAGGTTCGGGCAATCACTTAAACTGAAAACGGCTGGAGGCAGGGACAGTGCTCTGGGCTTTCGGCTGCTGGTTTGTTTGTTGGTTGATTTGTTTGCTTGCCCAGAGCAGAGCACAAATGCAGTCCCCAGCTGCCACGAATGATGTTGTGGGGTTCCCTGCAGTCAACTGAATTGCAGGGGTTGGCACAGAGAGAGCACAACGCTTAAACTTCACCTTGGGAAAACTACTTACTGTAGTAAACTTCTCCCTTTCCACCTGATTGCTTGTGACAGGACATGGAGCTAAAACTGAAGGACCTGATGCTCAGCTATTTTAAATTGCTATGGCTTGGCTGGGGGGCTCGAAAGCAGCCTTCTTTATCCCACTGTAGTTCTGACATGACAAATGTATTGTTATTGCACTGAGGATGCTTTTATTGAATTGTTTTGAATGTAAATGCTAGGTTTCCTTTACTGTCTGAATGCAAAAGACTTCTATTTTTAGAAGAAAAACAGTAATTCATACCCCGCAAGAACACAAGCTGACTGTATCCTCAGCAAGTACACAAAAATCATAGTGTCTCCCAGCAGGTGCTCTGGGACTGGCTTACATTAGTCTTAAACCACAAACATTTGTTGTCGTTACTGAGCAGCTCAAATGAGAAAGCTGTGCTTGCAAAACAGTATTTAATGGGTCTGCAAATGAGACCAGAGCAGCGGGGAATGGCAAAATGTTATCTCGAAAATGCTTGCCGCGCCCTTAAATTAAATCCAAAATCAGCTCTTCCCACGGCCGGAGAGAAGGGCAGAGCATCCTGTTTGTCACTGGGCACATGAAGGAGTTGCATGCCACGGCGCAGGTGCCACAGCACTTTTTTCAATGATGTTTTTAAGCTTTCAGTAATACCTCAAGCACCTAAAATGAAAGGCGAATATTTTGAACAGCAAGGATCGTAATCTTACATATATTTAGAGATTTATGGTTCTTGATGTGCCAGTTCTTCCTCAGAAGCTTTTCAGCTGAATTAGTGCTGGAGTTGCATGTTTTTAAACAAACCGTATCCAAATTTTTGTTAAGCCAGAAAGACTATATAAGATAAAAGTACTGGAAATATAAGTTACCTTTTCAGAGCCACAATTTAAAGGTGTATTGAATTGTTTATTAATGGGGGAACAGTTTGCTATCTGCAATCATTAGCGATGTTCATGGTGCATGTCACAGCTAAAATTCCACATAAGCATATTTTTTAAATTATCTCTTCTTTTTGTTCAAGAATCCCTTTATCATGGATGAGTTGGTAAAGCAGGCATCACTCAAAGCTGTGCAAAGAATGCAGCCTCTGGTCTGCTTTATGTCAGATGATTTCATCAGCTCTTGGAGCAGGATATGAACAGGGACGCTGGCAGATGAAAGTCCTTTTGGTTTGCTTTAAAATTGTGATATATTCATTTCTAATTCCAACAAGACATGCATTGTACACGGGGCATTGGAAACTCATGCAAGAAGAGGAATGGTCTTTTTTATTTCATGCTATCACTTCAGGACAGAGTTGCCTCTCAGATTGTGCTCCACAACAGGAGGAACAACCCCTGGGGCTCCAAGGCCCCACCGCTGTCCTTTCACAGCAGAGGAGGGCCAAGGGGTTCAGCCGCCATGAAATCCTTATGGGTTGCTGCAAACCCACATATGGTTAAAATAAGCTTTTTTGCTGGCACTTTTTTCCTTGCTCACATGTTTCCTCTTGAAAAGGAGATAGTCCTGTAAAATCCTGCACACAAATGTGCCTGTAGCTCTAAGCACTGCTTGTCCATGAGGAACTAAGAAGACCCAATGAAGTGTTATTAGCTTTGACTTATCTGATCAAAGTATCCTCTGGTGTGCTCATTAATTACAATAGCTCAGGTGGAAACATTGGTCCCTGAGGTTTATTAAAACTGTCTGGGTTTTTTTAGCTCTTGTAATGAAAGGAGAACAAGGCAATGCACATTTGAAGCAGAAGAGTAGAAAGCAAACAAAGATGCATGCAGAGGAGATACTAAAATAAAGCCTAAGGAACCAACTCAAAAAAATCAGTTTAAAGATGTGTCACAAAGTTTTTTCCAATACTAGAATTTTCCAGCGTTGGAAGTTCAAAATATTCTTGGAATCACAGAATCACAGAATATCAGGAGTTGGAAGGGACCTTGAAAGCTCATCCAGTCCAACCCCTGCCAGAGCAGGATCACCCAGAGGAGGTCACACAGGAACACGGCCAGGGGTTTTGAATGTCTGCAGAGAAGGAGACTCCACAACCTCTCTGGGCAGCCTGGGCCATGCTCTGGCACCCTCACAGTAAGGAATTTTCTCCTCATGTTCAGGTTGAACCTCCTATGCTCCAGCTTGCTCCCATTGCCCCTTGTCCTGGCATTGGACATCACAGAGCAGAGCCTGGCTCCTTCCTCCTGACACTCACCCTTTACAAATTGATCCCCATGGAGGAGGTCTCCCCTCAGTCTCCTCTTCTCCAAGCTAAAGAGACCCAGCTCCCTCAGCCGCTCCTCATCAGGAGATGCTCCACTCCCTCACTCATCTTAGTGGCTCTGCACTGGACTCTTTCAAGCAGTTCCTGTCCTTCTTGAACTGAGGGCCCAGAACTGAACACAATATTCCAGATGTGGTCTCACCAGGGCAGTGTAGAGAGGAAGGAGAACCTCTCTGACCTACAACCACACCCCTTCTGATACACCCCAGCAGTCACTCTATCTGTAAGCTTAGAAAAGTCTGATTCTATAATAATAAAATATATCTTTATAGAGCAGAAAGGGGTTTATGTGATAGTTCAGTTGATCCCAGGCATTTGATGTGTTCAGAGGAGTATGACATCAGGATTATGTCTGAAGTAGTAGATTAAACAGTGCCAGGGCTTGGTCAAAGTCTGGGCATGGACCAGCCTGGACAGGGGTTGGCAGCCTGGACATAGCCAACTTGTTTTGAAGGCCAAGGAAGTTTAATAATGTGGGTATGACCAGCCAGAGAACCAGCATTGGCAGTGTTTCATTCCCTGAAAACAGACATAGCCAAAGCATAGCCCAGAAATTCTTCACAGTTTCTGTATGGTCGTTTCCACATTGCTTTCAAACAAGGACAGAACTTGGAGAAGTGAAAACGTGTATTGTTGCTCTACAAAACTGCAGCAGAACTGCAAAGCCCTCATTTTGGAGAGGGCAAGCAAATGAGGAGCACTCAGACAGATGGCAGGGTCAGATGGAATGAATTCCTGAGGGGGAGTCCAGCAGAGAGAGGAGGAACAGCAGAGCATGGTTAAAATATGGGAATAGCAGCTGCCATAGCTGCTTCTACAAAAGTCAAGCACGTTGAGCAAATTGCCTCAGGAGCCTGTCCTGTGCCCAAATCCAAAGGTGATGGCCAATACCTATCACTGGCAAAGAGGTCCTGACCGACAGGTACAAAAGTTTCACATAAGGGCTTGCCAGAGCGTTATTCCTTCCCTGTGTCCCTCCAGAGCAGCAAGGGCAATCATGCTCTCCACACATCTTTTTCCCACTGTGGCACAGGCTCTGCTGAGGAAATCTTGTTGAAAGAGGAGAAACAAGAGCTTTTACCTCATTTTTGCACTGTAGTGTTGTAGATTCAGATAAAGAAGTAACTGTGGGAGGAATATGGCTTAACCCCCTAGCCCTGAGACAGAGGTGCCCTCTGGAAAGGATCTGTGCATAAGCCACCTGCAGCAGGTGAGATGCGAGGAACTGGGACAGCATCAGCATACGTGGGTCATTCTGAGAAGTCAGCTACAAATCTCTACCAGGTATCCTCGGGGAAATACTTTTTCCAGTGGCTCTCAGCCTGGTATAATTTTCAGATGGTTGGCAAAAGTCAATTTGCTGCCACAGAGCAGTTCCCTGGCTGAATTTCAGTAGATAGCTCTGGAACACGGAGACTTGAAAGCTCCTCAGCAAAATGCTCATGGGATTGTTTTCACATAGGCAAACAACAATTTTCTCTCATCTCATTTTTGGAAATGCTCAGAGCATTCTTGTTGAAACTTCCAAAAGCAATCCAGACTCAGACATCCAGCCTGAACAACTGAGGTCTGGCAAAGCTGTAAACAACTGGGCTTCATACAAGACTGGATTTATTAATGAAAAATATCAGGCAAACCTAGGCAGGGGTCTTGTTATCAGCTTGCTTTGTAGTATGGCTTCTCTTCTAGCTTAACATTGCATTTGCAAGCCATTGGCATACCTGACTTTTAATATAGCATTCAATATCTGCTCACATTTATACTTCCAATATTCATCTCTGGCTAATTCCCAGTTGATAGCTGTATTTTGCTAACAAGAGAACAAAACTTGAGACCAACAGAAATTCTCCAAATGCCTCTCTTAACAGAGTTGCAAGATTATTTTCTAGATCAGAGAAATCTGCGTCAGCCTCACCAAAATTTCTGGATGGAACATCTGGATTTTTCCCAGTTTTCTCATGACTTTAGGAAGGACTGACAAAGAAAACTTAAGAGAAAGGTGCTGAAGCAGTTGACTTAGATCAAGTAATTCTCTTTCTAGAATTAAACAGATGAGACTCGGAATGTACCTATGCTGATAAGACTGCTTATCAGCAAACCCATTCCCTCCAGTCTGTGTTCAGAAAGAAGCATTTCCAAAGATGCTAAAAACAGAGGCTTTATTAAATAAATTAATGCATTTTTGTCTGTAACAAACATCAGAAGTAGCATCGGCTCTGACTTTCACTACGTTACTCTCAGTGGATTTCATCATTTCAAACCATTTCATGGTTTCTTAGAGAGTGCATGAAAACAGGAGATGGTCACAAGCTGACACACACAGCGCGTTCTCAAAGATGCCGTAAGAAATTTCTAAATATTCCTTATAGAGGTTTCAGCCAAACTTGCTAAGTTTTTTCCCTTTATTTGATCAGCAAATGACCGATTTTGGCAGCACTCCGGAAATATATAAAAATAACATCACGTCTGCAATTTATATTTTCTGGCCTGCAATGCTCTCTGACACCATTTTTAAGATGAACCTCTCTGACATTTTGCCAGACTTTTCTGCAGCATCCTTGGGAATTTGAACCTAGTGACTAGAACGGAGTTTTAATGCAAGCTGTTTAAGGCAGTCTTATTTCCATAAAGAAATTGGTTTGATTTTAGGGGTTGTACAGATAAAGTGCTACTCCTCACACATTAAATCCAAATGATTCCACTGAACTGCATGACAGATTGCAAAGCTTTTCCCATCCTCTGGAAGGAGAGTTGTACCAAAGAAGAGAAAATCAAACAAAGCTAATATACAGCAGTACTTACACCAGGTATTTCTTAAACTCTCAAAGGCTACAAGGTTTCTTTGCTCTCTTTTCCCACACGTCTCAATTCCCAGTCAAAGCCCAGTAGTGTTTTAAGTACTATAGAGAACTAAACTGTTGTTCAAATTGTCTGCATGATTCAACATGCATATGTGAATTAAAATGGGTGAATTTTGGGTCACAGGAAGTAAGAACAACTCTATGACTTTGCACAGTCTCTGGGTCTTCCCACGTGTCAGCTCTTGCTCTGGTGAACACTTCAGTATTTCATACAAAGTAGACTTTTTTCTGCAAAGAGTGAAGCAGCCATCTCAGAATAATACCTTGTATTTAAAGTACTTTCCTGGGATATGGATGACCATGTTTTAATCCCTATACTGTAGCAATAATGTATTCTAACTTTTTCCTTGCTGGGTCGTTTTGGTTTTTTTCATGGTTCCAAACTCCCACTTGTCTTCCTGTTCTTTAAATTTTGCTAGAAGTTACAAAAAGAGTATTTTGCAGTCTGGTGAAATATTTAATCCAAACAAAAACTAATGTGTCTCACTGCAAATCCCAAAAAAACATAGCAAAGCATTTATTTGTTTGTATTTTTTAGATTCAGCCATCAATCAAAAAAGTACAGATATATGCACCGCCTTTATCATAATTAATTTTCCTGGAAATTCCTTCGAAGGACTAACTGAGCAATGTCTCCTTCCCACTTCTCTCTTTGGTTCTCTCTCCTATGCACTGACTACTTCTGAAACCCATCCTCCACCACCACCTTCTCCTCTCTTACAGCTCCAGAGGTTCTGGGGAAGATCTGGGAGCACTGTAAATGTTCCTGTTTTCAGTCTGGGAGGAAAACAGAGCTGCATCCATGAAGATTTCCTTTAGTGAGTGAATCTCCACAGCATTACTGACTGATGGATTAGTACATGAAAACTTTTATGAACCGAAAAATCAAAGCTTGTTTGCTAGCGGATTATACATTAAGATGGAGAAAATATTCTTGTATTAAAATGATAATAACAAAGATATAAGGTGACAAATAATGTAGTGCTAAAAACATATGAACAGCTGTATTACACAGCTATATAGAATCACAGAGTGGTTTGGGTTGAAAGGGACCTTAAGCCCCCCCCATCCCACCCCCTGCCATGGGCAGGGACACCTCCACCAGCCCAGGCTGCTCCAAGCCCCGTCCAACCTGGCCTTGAACACTGCCAGGGAGGGGGCACCCACAGCTTCCCTGGGCAACCTGGGCCAGGGCCTCACCACCCTCACAGTCAAGAATTTCTTCCTCATATCCAGTCTAAATCTGCCTTCTTCCAGTTTAAAACCATTCCCCCTTGTTTTGTCGCTACCCATCCTTGTAAAAAGTCCCTCCCCAGCTTTCCTGTAGGACCCTTCAGGAACTGGAAGACTGCAATATTACTTTTATTCTCCTATTCAAGTGACTATTTTCCTAGAGCTTGAGAGGGGAGATTAAGAAGGGGAAAAAGAGGAGCTGTTGCTGTGCCCTGAGCAGCGATGAGATGGTTGATGCACTTCCCCAGCACAGGACCCGACTACAGCCCCCCTTGCCCAGGCTGGAGCTGCGCCTGCCCCTGAGCTTGTGAAATCCTCTGACACTTTGCTTATGTGTTCCCATAGGGAACTTCTGCTTCCTGCAGCATTTCATACAAAGAAAACTCTTAAATGCAGTCTTTTAGAGGTTGTGTTGTAAAACTTCATTCCTGTATCGCCTTCTTACTGCCTGTCTTTGGCCTTTGCACCCTGAAACTATTTTCATAGAATCACAGAATGTGTTGGGTTGGAAGGGACCTTTAAAGCTCATCCAGTCCAACCCCTGCAGTGAGCAGGGACATTGGTACCAGATCAGGTTGCTCACAGCCCCAACAAGCCTGGCCTTGAATATCTCCAGGGATGGGGCCTGCACCACCTCTCTGGGCAACCTGTGCCAGTGATCTACCACCTCATGGGGAAGAGCTTTTTCCTAATATCCAACCTAAATCTGCCCTTTTCTAGTTTAAAACCATTCCCCTTTTCCTGTTGCTACATGCCCTAATGAACAGCTCTTCCCCAGGTATCTTATAGGCACCTTTCAGGTACTGGAAGGTTGCTATAAGATTCTCCCGGAGTCTTCTCTTCTCCAACCCCAACGCTCTCAACCTGTCTTCATAGCAGAGATGCTCCAGCCCTTGGATCATCTTTGTGGCCCTCCTGTGGACCCAATGTCCTTTTTGTTTTGGGAACTCCAAAGCTGGACGCAGCACTCCAGGTGAGGTCTACTGCATCCAGCTTTGACGCCCCCACCACAAAAAGGACATCAAACTGCTGGAATGGGTGATGCATTTTTTTAATGCATCACCATCTCTACGTGCTCCATTACAGGTGATGAGCATGAATAATTGCATAGTTACAGAGCTGCACTGCGATGCAGGTAAAGTCACAGGGAAGCCAGCATTTTCAGTCTAAGTAAGGGAGCCTTGAGATAGGGTTGATGTTGGGCTGAGCAGAAATGTTATCTGTCAGCTGTAGCTGTCAGCAAAAATATTAAAGAAAGAGCAGCTGCTTCATGCCACAAGCAGGGGAGGGGAGAAATCGTAGCTCCAAAATAGATTTGGGTGTCAGAGTTTTCTTTTCATGAACCCCATTAATAGTCACGGACTGTTTATTTTCAAACCTGCTTTGAGCCAGTTGATAATGCTCCTGCTTTTAAAATGTTTTCAACAAATACTTGAGATGCAAGTAAAGAAGAGCTATTTAGAATAGGACTGACTGAAAGGTACGTTACTGCTCCTATAAAATGTAATTTTTCCTACTAATCATTCTCAGCTTCTGTAGCCCTCAATTTACCCTCACCATTTTAGCGTCTAAGTGCTGATACAACAACAAAACTGAGATAATAAAATCATAATCATGTTTCTCAGCTGGAAGAAAAATTATTGGCGTATTATAGCTTCTGTAGCATTTCTTCTTCCTTTTCAGAACATTTAATTAATAAGATACTAAGCTAACCTGAAAATATTTATTAAAGAATAACATTTTATAATCCTTTTTGGCTTGCCATTAAAGCAAATAATAAGTGTCAGTCTCCTCTGGATATTGAATTCCAAGATCAATGTCATAAAGCTTTGTGGCGGGGTGTTATTGTTTACTGCTTGGAAAAATTTATGCAACAGCAGAATCCTGCTCTGAGTTTTGAGCCGCTGCTAATGAAGTACAACCAGACAGGGTACATTGCTATGAGTCAGGAAATCTGGATGTTCCTGGACGGAGGCCAAGGGAGCTCAGACACATCAGAAATATGATGTATATGGATCCTCGGGGGGAGATACACCAAGTTGTTTTTAATAGCATCTCAAGCTGCCTGGTTCAAGAAGCAACCAAATGACCACCCTGAAATGAAGTTACGAGCTGTCCCTTTCTCAGAGTGCCTTGCTTTTACACCATGAAAACAAGAATTAAGTAGGCTGTCCAGGGATTAGCGATTAGATATCAGGTCTAGCCTTGAGACAGAGGGTATAACTTAGTTCTTTCACTATAAAAAGAAAAAAAAAATCACAAAAAAACCAAATTGAACCCCTAAATTAAAAAATAAACAAACAAAGCTGATCTGGTACAATTTACCGTGAGACTTTAAGCAAACCTTTTGAACTCGTGGGCCGTTAAAGAACAGTTTGATGGTTTAGGCAGAACATGGGTGCTACCATCGTACACATGGGGAGAAGCTCCCCTCTCCACAATTCTAAATTGTTTGCTGAAATGCTGCAGTACAGCACTATAGTACGTATTTTTGAAGCCTTCAAAATGTATTTACCACAGGCCTCTATTTTTTTAATAGAAATTCACCGGTCTCCTAAAGCTGGTTGGGATCATGTGAAAGAGGGCCACTGGTTTCTTTTCCTTTCCACTCCCCTTTCTTGCAGCTTAACCACTCCAGGAGACTTTAATTTTCACTCTTCCCCTACCCTATTTTGGTAGGTGCGTTTTCCTTATCTTATCACAACCCTTCCCCGCATCGTGCCCCAAGGGATGACTGCAGCTTTCACTGCCTACTGCAGCAGAGCAGGACATGCAGAGCAGTTTTCTCCCTGCCTGGTTCACCCAGGTACGTGGGTGGATGCTTGGGCTTCCACACATTTCTCACCTTTTATCAGGGGATGCTCTCACAAGAAAGACGTGACCACCCTTTCATGAAATCCAAGGAAAGGTCATTTATTACCCCATTCTCTTCCCCCCGAGAAGGCTCTCAAGTAAACCAAGAAATAAATACTTTCCAGACTTCCTGCTTTCATCTGGACTAGTTTCAGGCCTGCCTTCAGCTGCCATTACACCATGGCAGGGCATGGTGTGGTAAGACCTGTGCTGCCTTTCAGCTGCAAACCTTGGCCTGACTCTTCTGTGCGGTGTCACATATGTGGGCATAGGGCTCTGCCCTGCTCATGGACTCACCGTCCCTTCTGTCTGCTTGTATTGCCAGCTGCACACATTCGAAATGTGTCCAATTCTGGGCCCCTCAGTTCAAGAAGGACAGGAACTGCTTGAAAGAGTCCAGCGCAGAGCCACAAAGATGAGTGAGGGAGTGGAGCATCTCCTGATGAGGAGCGGCTGAGGGAGCTGGGTCTCTTTAGCTTGGAGAAGAGGAGACTGAGGGGTGACCTCATTCATGGGGATCAATTTGGAAAGGGCGAGTGTCAGGAGGAAGAAGCCAGGCTCTGCTCTGTGATGTCCAATGCCAGGACAAGGGGCAATGGGAGCAAGCTGGAGCATAGGAGGTTCAACCTGAACATGAGGACAAACTTCTTTACTGTGAGGGTGCCAGAGCATGGCCCAGGCTGCCCAGAGAGGTTGTGGAGTCTCCTTCTCTGGAGACATTCAAAACCCCTGGCCGTGCTCCTGTGTGACCTCCTCTGGGTGATCCTGCTCTGGCAGGGGTTGCACTGGGTGAGCTTTCAAGGTTCCTTCCATCTCCTAATATTCTGTGATTCTGTGAAATCTCGAGATGATCTTCCCAAGTTGTGTTTCAGGAGATTTTAAAGCAATTACTCATGGCATCTGATCATCTAGAGCTCACAGACTTCAACTCTCTTGAAGCCATCAGGAGTGTTTTTTTTCTCTAATTTACTCTGTTTTTAATTAAAGTTGAGAGCCATGTAATGGCAACCAAACCCCTGGGGCAAGTCTTTATCAAAGATCTCAATTGCCAAGAGCTGAGCTGCCAACATTGCTTTAACAAAACGTGCAGGACTGGAGGCCCTGGCTACTTGCTGAGCCTGCAGGAGACAGGCAGCACCGCAGGACATTTCTGTTTTCCAGGCACTGTCTCTTCCCCCAGTCAGTACTTGGGGGATGCTCACCCCTTCCCTTAAAGGTCCTTTTTCCTCCAAGATGTTTTTTTCCTCCAAAAGCCTCCTTTTTGAACCAGGCAGCTGGTCCTGAGTACTCCCAAAACAAGCAGCCCACGAGCTGACAGCACCATCCTTGCCCTCTGAATTACTTCTGGTACAACTGAACCTGAGGGAATGCTTTTGTTTTTCCCGAAACAGCTTAGTATTGACACTGGTTTGGTTTCTATTTTTGGTATGGTTTTGTTCTTACAGCTTCCTGGACACATCCCCAGTCCTCTCTCCCTTTTCTGCTGTGCTTTACCAGTGCGGCTGATTTCTTGTTACCTGCAGCTCAAGGCACAGCTATGCTTCCCTCTGAGGAGCTCCTCTAAAAATACATATTCTTGTCATTCAGACTAATTCAACTTCTATTCCTAATACTCCCAGCCGAATTTATTTTCCAAGGAGGGCTATTTAAGTCTCCTTATTCAGAGCTGTTGACACGGTGTTCAATACTGCAAGATCTCAGCGTGTCAAAGTCACTGCTATATTTATTCTTGTAACATCCCAGGTGTTATTAAAAGTGTAGAAGTAAATAACTTGCTGAGAGTCATACAAAGTGTCGCTGATGTGAAAGCCAGCCGTGTAACCAGCCTTCCTTCCCCCACCCCATATGACACCCAGCACCTCACACTTTAAGGTATTATTATTTGAAAAGAAGAAACAACAACATTTAAACATGGCCTGAATATTTTGGAGAAGGAACTTGAATTTAGCAAAGTGCTTACGGTTAATAAGCAATCTGTCAGATGTCCTGTCACTCTCACAACCTATTCCCTGCAGTGTGATTCAGTCTTTGCTCATACAGCAAATGCTGGCGATATCTAAATTAACCCACCTGATGTGCAGCTCTGCTTGCCTCATTTTTAGATACTCACTGCTGTCTTGGAGGGATTTTTTGAGTTAAGAGCAGTAGCTTGTGTTGTTGTTCCCACTCTACTTACTCCTTAACAAACTGTTACAAATTGTTGTGTTATTTTCAGGGCATTCACTGAATGCTTATGGAGATTATTCAGTTTATTTTTGATATTTTCCTACGTTTCCTTTGTGCTCTCTAAGCTAAGGAGAAACTCATTACACTGTCTATAGCTAATACCATATATTTTTCCAGCACTTCATTAGTTCTCAGAGACCTGTGGTGACACAGGTTTTGTGGCTGGTAGAGATACTGAACAGGGGCTAGAAACCAGTATCACTGATGGGAATTTGTCTTCTTGGAGCAGGCAGCTGTGTTGCTATCACAGAGAGGGCTCTAAATAGGTCCTCCTGGGCCCCAGGGACCACAGCAACCCTGTTGTGTGTTCCTATTTATAAAGAAATCAAAATCTGTATCAAAGGTACTTACGTTGTGCCCCCTCCAACTTGCTAATTGAAAAGCTGTTCCAAAATAACTTTGGGTTTAAGAACATGTTCTCTGAAAGTGGAAACATCAGTTATTTTTTTCTCTAACCTTTAAACTACTTTAAATACCACTGACCATGTGGATTCAAGGCAGGGTAGTTAAAGGTGTTGTTATCTGGTTAACCCATGGTTTAGAGGCCCCCAGCATTAAAGCACAAAGCTTCTTGGCCTCACGCTGAAGCATCTCTTGCCTGACCTACCCTGTTCTGTTGTCTTTCAAAGTATGATCCCTCCTTCCCAAATCTCACTTTCTCACTAATGTAACCTCCACTGGAGCAAACGGCAGCTTTTTTTTTAATTAAAAAAGCTGCAAGGGTAATTCGTATGACCTGTGTGTGCGCGCAAGTCATATTAACTCCTCAAGTTCTTCTCTGCAGTAAGTGCTGAGTTTGCTTTAGACAAGTGCAATGAGATCTGTGAGACCTCCGTACTCCACCAACCGTGAGAATTCCTTCGCCTTTTCCCACCCATCTCTACTGATGATGCCAAAATGTTGGTTACAGCATCCAGCTTTAGGAATATTACTTGCTGGTTCATCTAAAGAGAAGAAGAATACCTGTCTTCAGTGGTTATTCTTAATAGGTAGGAGAAATAATCCAGTAATAACCACCAGGCAAATTTAGACGCCTCCACAATCAAGGGCTTGTCTAAACTAAAAGAGCCTAAGTTATTCTCAGATTAACCAGAACTCCATCTGGGAATCCTGGTTGCCATATGTGCGTCATGCCCTGTTCCTGATTAGGATACAACTGGAAAGAGATGTTCAGTGAGAAAAGTGAACTCAGCAGCGGAGACAGCCTCCAGGGTTTCCTTCCTCAAAAGCAGCATCTCTGTTTTCCTTCCTTATTTGCTTATTACTGACAATGTCAGTGCTAGCCTTTCAGCTTATCAGACTACCTGGAAAGATAAAGACAGAATGTACTTAACCTTTTTTTTCAGAATTCTTTTGCAGAGAAATGGCAGCTTAATGGCATCCTAATTCGAAATGTTTGGCTTTCAAACAGAATGTGCCAGGGAGAAGGAGGATGCATATTCTAAACGCTGGAGTAAACTAGGATAGAAAATTACATACAAGATTTTTGGTTCTTAATATGCTTATTTTAGAATATAACACATCAAACATAACAAACCAGAACAAAAAAAACCCTACAGATATTGCTTCTTTTGCAATTTTGAAAGTGCCAAAGGCCTGTGATTTATGTTACTATCAACTGTCCCTCCAGCCAGCGCATGGATTTCGATGCACTGATTATCATCACTGGCAAAATATTCCTCAGCCAGCCATGTTCAAAACTTTGTGATCCAAATAAAATATGAGACCCTATAATAATTACACACTACGGTGACCCTGCCTTTTACTATTTGCAATGCGATACCTTTTGTGACTTGGATTCCAGCTCCTGGCTGCTGCTGCTCGAAGCAGCAGTGGCTCCCAGGGCCAGCTGCCTCGTACACGTGGTTCCTCTGGCGCTCAGGAGCTCTGTTGCCTTGTGTCCCCCTCGCGCAGAAGGGACATCTTGTTCTGTGCTATGTGTGACACGCTTGAGGACATCCAGCATGGCATTGCTGCCTGCCTTCTGTCTCCTGTCCAGAGTCAAAAACTGGAATGTTTATTTTCGCTAAAGAATTTTATCAGATTGAGGAACTGAAATCCTTATCCACTGGATTATAATTTGTGTTTCTTTTTATTACAGAAGTCCTAGCAGAAGAAAAAAAGGAGGAGAAACAAAATACTACAGAATAACTACCGTAACGTTTACCTTAAAAGTAGACCCAAGAGGTTTTGTGATTACAGATGGTGGAACAAGTAAGATTTTGGGGGTAAGTATGAATGACAGACACAGGTATTGAATAGCTTTGGCATGAGAAATATATGCCTGACTTTTAAAAATTTTTATCAGTCCAACACTGAACCAGTCGTGAGTAACCACATGTGCTTTTCACAGAATCACAGAATCTCAGGAGTTGGAAGGGACCTCGAAAGCTCCCCCAGTCCAACCCCTGCCAGAGCAGGATCACCCAGAGGAGGTCACACAGGAACACGGCCAGGGGTTTTGAATGTCTGCAGAGAAGGAGACTTCACAACCTCTCTGGGCAGCCTGGTCAGGGCTCTGGCACCCTCACAGTAAAGAAGTTTGTCCTCATGTTCAGGTTGAACCTCCTATGCTCCAGCTTGCTCCCACTGCCCCTTGTCCTGGCATTGGACATCACAGAGCAGAGCCTGGTTCCTTCCTCCTGACACTCGCCCTTTCCAAATTGATCCCCATGAATGAGGGCACCCCTCAGTCTCCTCTGCTCCAAGCTAAAGAGACCCAGCTCCCTCAGCCGCTCCTCATCAGGGGGATGCTCCACTCTTTCATTTATGTCTTTGTTTATGGCTTTTAAAAGGCTATTTTTTCAACAATCTGAATTATATATCTGAAAAGTAAGAACGTCCTCTGAGTCCCACAACTAGATAGCGTGAGGTTTTATGGATATCCTATCTAGCTACTACGTTCACAACTTTGAACTTGAGGATAAACTGCGTATGTTATTCTTTAGTGTATGTTTGTTGTCACAGTAACTGCAGTTTTCCCAATAAATGGAAATTGCATCGTTTCCTTAGCATTCAGGTTATTGCACTGAAATAGCACCATGAACTCACCACCACTTCTCCCTTCCTGTTGTCAAGCGAGAACTCATTTAGCTACAGGAACAGGCACTAAAACAGGTTGGTTTAGATATGTGCACATTAGAAAGCTGAAGCGAGTCTTTTTAGCCCCATTACATCCTATGACTCATGCCTGTGTGGGAAAGACCTTATTTTCACAGAGATCTCTTAGATAAACAAGGCAAGTTGGCAGCAGCTCGGTTGCACTGATGGAGCAGTCTCCTGCTTTCTGTTGCATTCATTTGCTTTGTGTTTTCTGAGAAGCGCAAGCAGTCTGATAAACTCTAATGAAAATTCTGGTACCAAGGACACATGAGCTTTCATTTTCAATTATCTTTTTTAAATAGGAGCAGCCTTAAAACCAGTCATTAAAACAAATCCTTTCCCATCATTACAACTGAATCCACTTTTTCCCATGTTTTTTTAAAGTTTGCTAGTGAAGCTGTAGCTCTCACTGTCCACAGCCACAACACACAAGCTACTCAGATAGCTCCTGCCCCAAATGTGTAAGCCTCTAAATACTGTGGGCTTCAGATAGAAAACGGATTTAGCTTCCAAAATAGTACTTATACATTTGCACGGGAACAAACTTGTGAACAGCATAAATCACAAAACATGATACGCTTTGACACCATTTCCCCAAAAAGGAAAAGCAAAGAGATGAACCCTTACTGTACTAAACAGCTCTTAAAGTGCATCAAACCAACCGGCAAAGTTTATTGCAAATCCATTGAGGTTTTTGCTCTTGTTCTGAAACCTGACTGGTTTACATCTGAATGAGTCTGGCCACATCACAGATAATTAAGGTTTTAATTGCTATTTTATCAGCTTTGAAATGAAACTCCTTTGGCCAACGTACAGCAGTCTTTGACATTCACACCCCCCTTCGCCGGTGTCAGCCAACAGCAACCACAGGGGCTGCCCATTTAAGGGAAAAAACACAAGCTCCAGCCCATTTCCCTGCACTTCGGATGTGTTTGTCCCCTCCTTCAGCAATGCATTCTGCCATGCCAAAACGCAGCTCTTTTCTTCCAGAAGGCACGTACACGTGCACACACATCCGCAAATTCCTGATCCAGTTTCAGCTCTCACAGAGCTGCAAAATTAAAGAAACTGGTTGTTGGAACTCTTAATGTTTTTCTCAGCTCTATAATACCTCTTATAGCAATTTTCTATTAACTAGGGGGAAAAAAAGCAATGCCATTTCATTGCCTCAGGACACTATTCTCTGAAGAGCCCAGGATAAATAATGTATTTTAGCAGCTGTTTATCTATAGAAGAATGATTTCAAAATAAAATGCAGTTGTGCTTTTAGGATATATGATTTTTACGGTAGGAATTGTCTCTTTCTCTGTATTTGCAAACTGTGTTAAACTATGTAACCTTACATATCAACTTTAGAGGTAGCATTTGCATGCTTTACTTGTGGAAAAGATTTAGAGATAGTCCAGCTAAAGCACAATGAGAACAACAGGGCAAAGATATCTTGAATTAAAAACAAAAACCTACAAAAATCCCACAACCCAACCAACCAAAAAGAACCGGTCCCAACTTAGGAAGACTTTGTCTTTAACGTGATCTTGGTACTTATTTTGCTATAATGCCAGGAATAAAAAATAATATAGAAAGTGCAGATTATAAACTGGAGGAATAGATGAAAAGACCGAAAAGAAGAGGAAAAATCTAACCAAGTATCCAGAAAGGCACAATTTTCACAAACACATCAGGTGTCACACAATCTTCAACGTGATCAGAGACTTGCACTGTCTGTCCTGAACAGGAAATGGGCACAACCGTTCCTGTCCTTTGGACACCAGTACCTCAATAAAGAACTCCAGGACTGCGTTATAAACGCTTTCTTTTTCTAGTATCACTAAGTCGGTACAAATACTGGCTACGAAAGGAGGAAAAAAGAGAAAGAAAAAAAAGGAGAAAAATGACAAGCACCAAAATAAGGTGATGAAGCTGAAAATTATAGGTGTTTGTGCTTCTCATCAAGAAATATTTTCTATACAATAGATTTTCATTATTTTATCACATACACTATTTTATCTTCCTAGCTTTCGGTTCTTATCTTATGTTGTATATACTAAATGTTTTTGGTGAAATAGGAAGTATGAATAGATGAGTGGAGTTCCTTCTCCTTTGTCTTGTTGTTCCACCTGGCTTCTTCACAAATATTACAGCTCTATTTCTCCAAATGGTATTTTAGACATGTAGAAGGACAAAATCCCTGCCCCCAAATTCAGTTTGTATATTAAAATAGTATGGCAAACCGCAACGACAGCCCTTGAGAAAAGAAGGGAAGAAACAGGAAATTAGAGAAAAAGTAAAATGTCTCTTAGGAAAAAGAACTATTTGGAGAGGAACACAGATGATCCATGTTGTTAAATGCTCTTCAGGGGACTGGAAATTTATCTGTTAATTATTGAACGCCAAGACCTGTTCTTATTTAGCTCAAAGGAAATCTCACTCTGAATTCAGTGGCATAAACCTGGCCTCTAACTCAGCACAGCTCTGAGGCATATTCTTAATTTATGCCTGGGGGCACATCAATTGAGTTAGATGAGATCACCAAAAACCTTACATTAAGCATATGAGGAATCAGTGCCAACAGAAAGATCCTTTATCAGGAGGAGCTTTACTGATACACCTGTATCAATTAAAAGCTTTCAGTATGGAAATGGCCACACTGGCAAAATTATGACCCAGAGGAAGAAACAGGGCTTTAGTAAAAGCAGAGATTTCCCAATAGGATCAGAGAATCATGCAGTCTGGAAGAGACCTCTAAGAGCATCACGTCCAACCGTCAACCCATCCCCACCATGGCCACTAAACCATGTCCTGAATATACTTCTGCTTGCTCCACAAGCTGCTTCCAGGAAGCACAACCGTTTCTTGAAGAGTCCTACCCTGGTCCACACAGCTCTGTTAGTAGACAAGTTTAGTCATTCCATAACATTCGTGTCAGGTATTACAGTGAGAGGCATTATAGAAAATGGCATTAGCTCAATTTGAAGACTACTAAAGGCAGCAGAATAGAGGATGGACTGGTTAACATTGGAATTGAAGGTTAATAGTCCACCAGATACACATGGGAAGAGTATGGGGAAATCAGGGCAGGGACAGAGCAGTGCTGAGCTTTGAAGATGAAATTCAAGTCTGAATTTGGTGTTAAAAAGAACCAAATGTTCTCTAAAGATATGGAAAGGCCAAGGTGATGACAAAGCACTCAGTTAAGATGACAGCTTTAGCTGCGGCTAGATCAGCTAAAAGAGGCCAGAAATTATAATATTGCTGTAACGAAGGTGGAAGAGCGAGCCACAGGCAGAGTCTGGCAGTGGATTCAGATCAGGAGGGATACACAGTCTGGAGCACCATGAGAGGCGCCATTCATTCCACAGTTATGGGAATGCAAACAAATTCAAAATAATATGTAGCAGGGAAAATAATCGGGTATGGTATGTCTACTTGTTTTCCAAGCAAGTCTCTACAACGCAGTGTATCGCCAACACCTAAATGGCTTTTTGATTTGCTATCAAATGGATCAAGTGGAGCTTGCTTCCACTGCAGTCATTAGTGGAATTGGCTATTCGTCAAATATGAAGCCATCTGTTGAAGAGCCACATTACATATTGCACAGATTTGATTGGAAAATCCCAGACCTCTTTGTGGACACCTGTTGAGAAGGGTAATTTTAGCCTCCTCCTCCATTTTGAAATGGAAAGGAAGACAGATGCACGTAAAACCACAGCTCCATGTGCTAGGGCTGAAAGTTGCTATCAGACCGTTCAAAAGTCACCTCATTTGGTAGTTATCAGGCTCATTAATTTGCTTTTTGCTTTGAAAAACTTTGCTAAAAATAAATAGTGTAGGAAAAGTAAAATTGTAAAGCCACACATCATGCTGAGCAACAGCTAAACCCAAAAAGCAGTCAATAATTAGCATACCATTTTCCCAGATTTTGTCGTCCTTATATATTCAGAAGGTCAACTTTGCCATTTCTCCACAGTTTATTGTTTGCCAATTGACTCAGTCTAAAGAAGAAACAGGAATTTTCACTCTAATGTCCAGCTGACAAAACCTGTACAAATGGTGTCTCAGTTTTAGTTCTCACCGTACAGCTTTCTTACGAAAAAATAACTTTCTCAGGATATGACTGTATTAAAAAGTAATACCAAAGTTTTCTTTTGAGATTTAGATTTGGGATACCATAGTGCTGTAGTAATTTCACAGTAATGATTACTACATTAAATCACGGCCAGCAGAAAATATTCCTACTTAGTGCTTAAGCAGTGTGCCCTTTGCTCTGAAATAAAATGTAAACAGTATTGGTTTTGCTTCTAAGAATTTTCCTGCGTCCAAATGCTTCATTTATCTTATTGTTTCACAGGCAGTTACATTCTCAGCCACCAAGTCAAAGTTGCTTCAGAGGATTTTAATTTCATCCAGTCCGTACGCATGTCCCTGCTAAGATGTGGTACTGATGTCATTTATCCAGTATGCGGGGATGAAACTAGAATGATTTAGCTAAAGCTCCTCATCTTCCTGAGGCAGTCCCACAGTTTGACTGTGTCAGACACCACAGGCACTCAGCACAGACTCACTCAGTCCAGTCCTTCCTTAGGACAAATCTTTTCTCATCAGAGACAACTCTACATAGATGTGTGAACAGGGTTTTTGAAAGGGTTAAGTGCATTCTTTAAATCTTTGCCTTCATAACTGAGTTCATATTGTGCATATCCATATTTCAATTCATAGTCAGATTCCCTTTGGAGAAAATGGCTTGAGAAGACGGGGTGTGGGGGGGTTCATTCTTCAATCGACCAAACAGCTTTTATCAGTTCAGGCAAAACAAATCATATTAAGCAATTCCTCCCTTAAATTACCTGACCATAATTAAGGGACCATAGGATGTGCATTTCCAACAGACAAACAAGCTTCCCTTCTGCTGTCACGGTAATACATCTGAGAACCGGTTTCTCATTTATTTTACTAAAAGAAACAAACACTTTAACAACAGTGACCAAGCTCAAGGATGCTTGGGTACAAGAAACATAAGGTCAAACTTTAGGCTGGTTGCATTATACAGCAAATCGATTGAGCAGAGATTAATATTCACTCTGTATAAATAAGTACAAGAGGAAGAGCTGAGAGCTGCTGCCGCAAGGGCAGCATGAAAGGCACCAGGTGTGCTTGTGGGCTAAAAGTTAACAGAGAAATAAAAAGTACAAATGCGCTGGGTCACAAAGTATTCAGTGAATTCAGTTACTGAACAGCTATTTCCTCTCACTCATCACACAGGCTGTCACTGGCTTTAGTAGTTGCTAGATTATCACTGGTAAGGGTTGATATGTATTCTATTCTGACATGCTGGTTTGTCTTCTGTCAGCATGTAAGCAAGAGACGTGTCAAAATGGTTACACGCTTTTTCACACTACTACAAGCTACTTGATTATGCTCGTACTAAGAAGTGCAAGTTATTTAAGCAATGTCCTTCTGTAAAAAAAAAACCTATAACTTTTATCCCGTCTACTGATGTTTCCAAATCATACAGAAGTTTGTTCATAGATGGAAACAGACTACAGTCTCTAGAAAAGAAAATCCCTTCTTTTAAAAAGAATGCATTGGAGTGGTTAGCTCAGTCTTACCTGTCAGCAACACGAGCCTAGGAATATATCCTGTACACCTCAAGACTGCAGTAGCCCGTCCCGCAGCACCACCGCAGCAGTAGACAGATCCAGCCCAGGAGAACACAAAGAAAGAAACGTTTCCCACTTCTGTAGGTCTACCAGCAGCTGAAGTAACGAAGGAAAGGGGGTAGAGAACAGAAGAGCAAAGCCGCTCCTCGCAGAAATCCCAGGCAGGAGAAGTAGGAGGTATCCTCTGTGTGTGTCTCACCCCGACTTTTGTTTAAAAGTTTTTTCAACTGTTGCTAGGTGGTGTTAGGCTTTGGCAGTTTAGTCCTCAGATTGTATTTCCCCTCCTCTGGTCTCTTCACGCAGCGTTACAGCGATGACTTTGTTGAGCTCAGCTCGCTGGTGCTATATTTAACCGGTGTTCTCAGCAAGTCAAGCCTGTCAACAGCTGAGAAGTTTGGAGCAGGCTTTGCCGAGTTCCTCAGCTGCCGAATTATCAGTGGATGTAGCACCGCACAGCCCAGCTACTACATTCTCTAAAAGATTGTGGGGAAACTGTCAAATCCTTTTAAGGGCTTCCAGTGACTTCACGGGAGTAATTACTATTTAAAGCACTAAGTACAAGATGTGTATTTAGGCATATAGCTTGGACTGCTAGAGAAAGAATACTTGTGTTCACAGCAGATGAGTTCAATTATTTATACAGTGAGGATTTTCCTAGGACAAGTAGGAAGTTTATAATTTGAAAGGTATGCACTTCACTTGAGGAAAAATTACACGTGGGGAGAACTTTTTGCGCATAATTTTTTACAGAGTTTAAATATATTGAGATGACACGGAGAAATTAATGAAGGGCTTAGGCTGGAAAGTTTTCAGTGTGATATTTATTCCAAAGACAACCTTTATTTCCCAGAGCAAAAGCTTCCTACAGTAATTCCGACCCTGTCTCTAACTCTCACTGAATAAGAAAAGGAAAGCCGCACAAACCCCAATTTGTTTGCTATGGGTATTAGGAATGCATCACTCCAGGGCTGTATATTTTGATGTATCCACCCTTGCTCCTGGATCTAATTACTTTTCCTAATTCTAAGCCATAATCTTTTAATCAACAGACCAGCAGTAACATCAGGCAGTGTTTCAGCCCACAGACCACCATGATATCAAGATTCTCCAAAAATGCTGCAGATATCAGACTCCAGAGCGAAGTTCTACACCTCACAGCAGAGCAGCCCCTGTAAATGTCTCTGGCGAGGAAAATTCCTTACCCCAACAACTCTGTTCTCATCTAAGCTGTGCTTCAGGGTGAAATGCAGAATAAGCCTCCTCTGGAAAACTTTTCCCTAGTGACGATTTACCGATCTAGGGGAGATGAAAAGGAAGAATAGAAAGGATAGAAAGGAGAAAGGGAAGAAAAAAGGAGAAAGATGCTAAAAAAATTGCTTTTTCATATTTATACATTGAGACATCCCAACCTTTCAAAGCAAGATCAGGAGACTCAAGCAAATTCTAAGGATGATGCTGTGCAAACAGGATGGATGGGGGAAAGGTACGATGCTCTTTGTGGCAGTTTTCACATGCTGGAACCTAATCGGCCACAACTGAGTGAGATGCCAGGGGGTAAGTCCAAGCCCTTATGGGAAGCAGCTGTAGGATTCGCTGTAGCCTGATGTCCTAACCCTGTCTCTGGGATGATTTCTGCTTCATCTGTGTTGTTCTGTAAACAAGTGAGGAACAATGAAAAAATACTTTCATTCCCAAGGACCTTATAAGGAGAAAATTAAGTAAATATTTGGTATTATGTGAAGTAACTGATATTCAGACATTGATGACACATTTATAAATGCCTCACATGCTTCCATCATGTCAAATATATTTTATTTTGGAGACCAAGTAATAAGTACTAACTTCATGTTGTTCATTTCAGTATTTGACTTGGAGAGAACAGCTAGAGTATAAAAATAGAAACACTTACTTTACAGAAACAGCTATTATGAAGATTATTGTTGAAACAGATAATATATTGGCACAAAGTTTGGTGTTACATGCTTACACTTTGAACTGAAGTGAGTTACGTGTACCCACATTATAAAAAGAACATCTAATCTTGTTTCTTCACATGAAATTGAGGTACTCCACCACTTGGGTAACATTTTGACTATTCTGGCCTTAACTTCTTGCTCAAAGTGCAATATTAATAATACTTTATCCATTCAACTACAAGAAATCGGGCAAACAAAACCATTAACTCGGCTCATAAATCTCAGGGAAACCAAATGATTCTCAACATTTCTCTCTCATTAATTGTGGCACATTCACTGAGGGGAAAACAATACAACTTCTTAGGAGGCAACCTCTGCTGCCAGCCCTTGTGGGTGGCTTTCAATGGTGACCTCCTGATGCCAGCCTGCTCATTCTTGTACACTTGCAAACTTATTCCCCAGCTGCACATCACAGATATTAATCCTGTAACACAGTGGGAATTTCAGCAAAAATTTGGGGAAAATACAAGGTTTTGCAAGTGAGTCAAAGAAAAGACTCCTGCCACATGGAAGAGTGTGATGAATCTGCATTACTGCAATTGTAAAACTCTTAACTTCGTGCGGTATGAAAATGGTTCACATGTAAGTATTTCCCCTTCTGAATGATGGAAAAATAATTAGATACGTTGTGGAGACTGGGGAATAATAAAAGGAAAAAACAGAACCAGAGCAGACTTTTTAGTTTGGCATCCTACATTAGGTCCTAGTGTCACCACACAGCATGATCCTAAGTCCCATCGATATCCTACAACTAAGTCTAAAAAGTGACTTCCTTATAACTTCTGATGATTATGATATCTCTTAATTAAGCAACCAAAATACCACAGCCCAAAGTAACTAATTCTAAGAATCTTTTTTAATGGAAGCCAAAGTTGTCAGCATTATTTCAATCAAAACACCAAAGGCCAGAGCCATGCAAGGCAAAGGGGACAAAACAATGGCTCTAGAGAGTGAAGAAGAGCAGCAGCAGGACATGTTGCCATTTTCAGAGATAATGTTGGTAACAAATACAGAAGAGGGACTGTTATTGTTCACACTATCTATTTCTCTGTACTTACTTTACTACAAAATCAGAGAAAAATGTTTACAACATGAGCTCCTCTAGAGGAATTCCAGGCTTGAGGCAGAAGTTACTGGCAGAAAATCCATGGTTTTTTATAGGAAAGAACAAAACAGACGTCTTCTGCTGATCTTCTTGGTCCCTCTTGACCTTAAAATGTGTGCCTCTAAATAAGCTTTTTCTGGAGCACTTATAATAGTATTACTATATAATTTTTCTCTCAACTATCCATCACTGTTTGTATGTACACAATACTGTAGTGTATGAGTACATCTCATTCCCTCAAGTCATCGTGGCATCTAGAGATAGAGCCTTCTC
Source organism: Mesitornis unicolor (assembly GCF_000695765.1). Lineage (NCBI taxonomy): Eukaryota > Metazoa > Chordata > Aves > Mesitornithiformes > Mesitornithidae > Mesitornis > Mesitornis unicolor. Next base: position 8,396 of record NW_010187289.1, on the reverse strand, counting down.
CCTTTGTTCTTCTCAAATATTTTACATCATAACTAACTGGACCAATATTTTATGGAAAAAAAAATCTATCTAAATGGGTTTAGAGTTTCTTGACTGTATGTCCTGATAAGTTCTACTACGTGTATTATTCTGTGTGAGTAACCACTGTTGGTTCTTAATTAAGTTGCTCCTTAAAATGCATTGAAGTAAGAGTCATCAGCATTTCAGTTTCTAAAAAGTTAATTTTTCACAGGGTAGTGCACCATCATCTGCTGACACTCTGCTTTCATAATACTTACTGCTTGCTTCCATAACCTGCATCTGCAATATTGTGTTCAGTTCTGGACCCTCAGTTCAAGAAGGACAGGAACTGCTTGAAAGAGTCCAGTGCAGAGCCACAAGGATGATGAAGGGAGTGGAGCATCTCCTGATGAGGAGCAGCTGAGGGAGCTGGGGCTCTTTAGCTTGGAGCAGAGGAGACTGAGGGGAGAAATCATTAATGTTTATAAATTTGTAAAGGGCGAGTGTCAGGAGGAAGGAGCCAGGCTCTGCTCTGGGATGTCCAATGCCAGGACAAGGGGCAATGGGAGCAAGCTGGAGCACAGGAGGTTCAACCTGAACATGAGGAAAAACTCCTTTCCTGTGAGGGTGCCAGAGCATGGCCCAGGCTGCCCAGAGAGGCTGTGGAGTCTCCTTCTCTGCAGACATTCAAAACCCCTGGCCGTGTTCCTGTGTGACCTCCTCTGGGTGATCCTGCTCTGGCAGGGGTTGGACTGGGTGAGCTTTCAAGGTCCCTTCCAATTCCTAATATTTTGTAATAAAAGCTGTATTATTTTAGATTGTGCTACTGCTTTTTGCTTTGTTACGGCTTTACAGTATCACTTGTGCTCCTTTACAGTATGGTGGAAGGGAGAGTGTCTGATTAATCAGATCTTGGCTGTACCTCCTCAAATCTATTTTGAGCGGGCTAGATATTTATTGTTTTCATCTTTCCAGATACTACTGTCACCTTATAAAAGCTGCTATTGCTTTTTAGATATTAGGTCTGCTATTTCTTAAGCTCAAGGACCTGCTTTTTTAGAACCAATGAAAAAAACTCTGCCATTTAGCTCATAGATTGAGTTTAGTTGTGGATTTTATGATCTTGCCAAATTAATGAAACGAAATAAACTTTGTGACGTTCCGCAATCCAAATATTTTCCCAGATACGTAAATTATTTTCCTAAGAAAACGAAGTAGAATTAAAAAGTGAATTGCATCGTTAACACTGCTATTACACTATTTACTCCCTTTTTTGACATCTGCAAAACAGATGCCATTAATCTTAATTTTGCTGGTGGTAAACATGTCGGATATATTAAAAAATAATAAAAATCAGTGCCTTAAGATCCTTGCCACAGTCACAGACCTCTAGAAACACTTACTGGAGTTTTATAGTCTTTCCTGTAATAGTTTTGCATGCTTTATCAGTGAAATAAAACCAGCGTCATTCATTTTAATTCTTCATATGCTGACTGTATCTATAGTCTATGTCTGAAAAGCATTTTTGGCTTTTCTTAAAATTATTTTGTAATTTTAACAGAAGAAACATATTGAAAGACTTGGCGATTTTGGTTATTTTAATTTTCTTATTTCTCCATTGTGCCAACAAAAACATTGGCATTTCATAAGCCTTCTTCAAATAAAATAAAATGCAATTCAAAGATGACTGCAGACAGCCCGATGTGCAGCCACAGCAAAGAAGCCAGTTGGCCCAGCAGACTTCGAGGGACACGACACTGTCTACAAAAAACAACAGAAAAATTAGTGATAACTTTAGAATCAGATTTGGACCCTTTTGAGTCCAAAGCCCCAGAACCTGGCTCTCACTTCCAGTTTAAGTCCAATGGAGACAACGTGAAGCACAAGTCTGGAGGAAAGCGCGAACTCAGACCTCTGGAAATGGAGTAATGGAGTAAATCATCCTATTTGCTTCACTGCCGCACCCCAGGGGTGGTATGCAACTTGCTCAGATGCTATGATAAAAATGAGCTGAACATGGATTAATTGCTTTTAAGGCCAGAATAAACTATCTTCATAATCTAACACAGCCTCCTACACAGGAAAGGCTGTGGAATTTTCCTTGTGCAAACCAGCAAGTTGCAGTGAATTAAAACACATCTTTTAGAAAGAGCATTAAATATGGATCATTTGCCACAGTAATGTGTAATTCAGCCCAACAGTTGATTACCCTCACTGTTTCAAGCAACCCAAACCCTTGTGATTTATTTCCTGTTTGCTGCTGGCTGACTTCAAACTCTCTCAATTTGGTCAGTGCTAACAATGTTCCTGTGGAGATTAACAACCCTGCGGAGAAAATCGAAGCCTAAGGGAGCCGAGTGGGTTTTTCCTGGGGTTTATAGCCCCCTTGGAAATAGTGCACAGATGTCCTTGGACCACAGAGTGAAGACAATTCTACACCACTTTTCCCTATGTAGACAATTACAAATTATAATCAAGTCACTTCTGAGCCTTCTCTTTCAAGGAATTGGATACAGGGAATATCTTACTATCACTTAGCAGATATTTGTGTATCATGAGACCACTGAAATTACCTACAGCTATTAAAAAATAATCAAGGAAGTAAGCAAGCACCCTAATTGTCTAATCCTGTGATTATCCATCAGATAAATATGGATAAATACAGAGAAAAACAGAACACTATTCTGAGGCTTAAATATTTCCTTGAAAGGACACCTAGAATGTTTCATGAATAACCGCATGATGAGATGTGCGCTGAATGAAAATAGTCCTGTATCTTCTCAAGATGTGTTTGTGCATTCTTCAAACCTGAAGGGAGTCCAAAAGAACTGCTACAGCATTTTTGTGTTTGTGCATTCTTCAAACCTGAAGGGAGCCCAAAAGAATTGCTACAGCCTTTCGTAATGTAATCAAAATATCATCTTCCCTTTAATATTAGTACGGACTTTACTTTTATAAAGATCTATCTAAAAGAAAAACCACTCAGAAAGGATGATGCAGGTATCAGCTGCAGGGAAGTAATTATCAGTAGTACATGCAAAGAATAATATAAACGCTTTTAATGAAACAAACACAAACTTCACTTTTAATGGAATAAGATGAAACAAAAATATTCTTCTCCTTGCTTAATCGTGTTCAATCTACTTAGCACCCCATCTTTTCAGAAAATCTAAGAAGCTGTGAACCAAAACCTGTACCTTAATTACAATCAGTAGATCAACGTCTAGTTTATACCACTGAGAGGTCTGGCCTTTTATCTTTAGGATGGCTTCAATTCTTTCTGCTGTCTTACCATTATGAGTCCAGCATCTTGCAGGAAAAGTGGAATTATCAAAAAGATACAACTGAATTACTGTAATTATGTACCTGTACGGATGTCGACAGAACTTGGTAAGATTCCTCTGCTGTGGATGTGCTCCTTACCAGATCTCTCCCCTCCCTACAAACCAATCATCTTCAAATGGAATGCAGCGTTTTGAGGTGAAACGTGGCAATCTTCGTAAACTAAGAATATTACCCAATAAATACTCAGACTACAAGGAATAGAATATTTTCTCCAAATAAAACAGATCACCTGAGTGCATTTTTAAAGCTGCGACACCTAAGGACTAGATCACCAAAGGCACCACTACCCTTGCAAACAGTGTCATGCACGATGGGATGTCCAGAGGAAGCTCTGCTTTGACATGTCCAGGAACACAGTGCCACCTATCTATCCGTTAGGGTTAATTCATGGCAGACGGTGGGGGAGGATGGTGAGAGGGGGCTATATTCCTCACACACAACTCTGCACTATGTGTTGCTTCCTCACTTGTTTCTTTCCGGGCTGAGGGGAGGCTTTGTCCACTGCACATCCCCAGACTGAAGCTGAGTTTCCCATATCTTAATTAATGTCTTAATATCTTCATCAATGATATTGACAGCGGGATTGAGTGCACCCTCAGCAAGTTCACTGACAATACCAAGCTGGGTGGTGAGGTTAATGTGTTAGAGGGAAGGGATGGCATCCAGAGGGACCTGGACAAGCTGGAGAAGTGGGCCCAGGTGAACCTTATGAGGTTCAACAAGGCCGAGTGCAGGGTCCTGCACCTGGATTGGAACAATCCCCATTACCAATACAGGCTGGGGGATGATGTGCTGGAAAGCAGTCCTGAGGAAAAGGACTTGGGGGTACTATTAGTTGAGAAGCTGGACATGAGCCACCAATGTGCATCTGCAGCCCAGAAACCAACCCCATCCTGGGCTGCATCACAAGAAGTGTGGCCAGCAGGGCCAGGGAGGGGATTCTGCCCGTCTGCTCTGCTCTGGTCAGACCCCACCTGCAGTGCTGTGTCCAGCTTTGGAGTCTCCAACACAAGAAGGACATTGAAGTGCTGGAGTGGGTCCAGAGGAGGCCACGAAGATGATCGAAGGGCTGGAGCACCTCTCCTATGAGGACCAACTGAGAGTTGGGGCTGTTCAGCCTGGAGAAGAGAAAGCTCTGGGGGGACCTTATTGCGGCCTTCCAGTTCCTGAAGGGGTCCTACAGGAAAGATGGGGAAGAGCTGTTCACAAGGGCATGTAGCAGTAGGTCGAGGGGTAATGCTTTTAAACTGGAAGAAGGGCAGATTTAGGTCGGATATTAGGAAAAAGTTCTTCAATATGAAGGTGGTAGATCACTGGCACAGGTTGCCCAGAGAGGTGGTGCAGGCCCCATCCCTGGAGATATTCAAGGCCAGGCTTGATGGGGCTGTGAGCAACCTGACCTGGTACCAATGTCCCTGCTCACTGCAGGGTTGGACTGGATCAGCTTTAAAGGTCCCTTCCAACCCAACATATTCTGTGATTCTAAGATGTCTCAGAGATGCACTGCAAGTAACAGTCAGACAAAGTTGTTCATGAAGAGCTGTCTGCAGTCCCATGGCTGAACTGTATACAAACACCTTTTCAAGACAGTTATAGCATTTGCAAGAATAATTTGTGTGCACTGAGCAGGAGAATAGGAGGGAAGGGATAAGGTATTTAGATTCAGGCACAAATCCATGCTTGAGGAACATGTCTGCAAGGGGCCAGAAGCCCCATTTGAAATTCAAAATTGTAATCTCCACGAAGTATCAAAGACGTGCCATTTTAAATATAAAGAAGATAAGTGCAAACAGCTCACTTCTGTCAAACTGTTCAGGAAGCAGGGACCCTGTTCTCCAGACATCTCTGAGCATTTGCCCTAATTTACACTTTGTGGTTTTACTTTCACAGATGTGGGGAAGAAGGATTTGCTGAAACACTTCTTTTACTTCCCATTATTTAGGAATTCGGTGAACAGTAATGAAGAGGGCTCAGTTAAACTGGTGCTCCATTCACTTGCATGGAAAGACATCGCTTGCCAGCGACAGTCAAAAATAAAAGACAATCAAAATGCTTTGTTTCAAAGCAGTGATGCTCAGAAGAGTTCTCTAAGCACATATTTCACTGGGGAGTGTTAGGAGAGACTTGTTTTGCCTTTTTATTGACTGTTGAAAGGGCGGGAGTATTTCAACAAAATTTTAACACAAAAAAGTTAGGATAAAATAGGAAACTGGGAAAAAAAAAGGTTTACTGCTTTAAAACCGGTTTTGCCCCAACTTTTGCATATTAGCACACAAACTGTCTGTGTATTTTGGCATTAAAACTGTACAAGGACCTTTTTTTTTGGCAAACAGCAAGAGGATTTGTATTATTAAAATATACTTGTTGGAAAACAATCACTAAAAAACCCCCAGAACAAAGCTGAGTTTGGACTGAATATAAAATTGGCCACCTTCACTGACTGCAAAGCACCATGCAAGCACATCACCCATGGGAGAACTTAGCGCTGAAGGAGGAAAGGAGAGCAGGATCACACCAGGACATGACTGACTTCAAATGTATCCTTGTAGTGCTAAAGAGCAAACTACAAATATAACCCCTTTTCTGCCATATGTATTGACTGTGCAACTGCTTAGAAAATCCATCTGAACCAAAACCTGCAATGAAAGCCTGATAATCTCACTACAAACCGGTGTCCAGTACCTGTCTGCTAACATAAATTACAGAGATGAAAAAGCCTCTAAGTTGGAAGAAACTTCTTGAGGTTCCTCTCAGTCCTGTAAATACCAAGGTGTTTTTTTAGACAAACCAAAATAGTGATGGGCGGTGAGATGAGCAATCCCTAGGCAATGGGGAAATGTGTTACTGCTCGGTGCAGAAATTAAGAGAGGGGATACACAGAGGAAACTAAACCTATGGTAGCAAAATCACTGCAAAATGCCTCCTTGCAGGGTACCTCTTCCTAGAAAAACACAGGAAGACAAACAGGAAAAAGTACCTTAAAAGTTCTGCATCCACTAACCGTTGGCTTTCAGGGTATCAGCAACCTGATAGCCATGTAGGTTTTCCTCTTTGGCATTGCCGGGCTAATTTAAGCAGATCTATATTCAGCTCATTCCTGAGTACCCCTTCTTCTAGTACTCAAAAGTGTAACAGCACAAAGACTGCTGAGCAGAGAAGACAGATCTAGTACTGCTAAAGAAACTTGTAAGGAAATTATATTATGCTGTTTACTTTGTTAGGCCACTTTTCTCTCGACAAATGTATTCCCTGGATATTAGGAAACATTTCTTTACCAAGAGGGTGATCAAACACCAGAACAGGCTTCCTAGAGAGCTGGTTGACGCCCCAAGCCTGTCAGTGTTCAAGAGGCATTTGGACAATGCCCTTAATAACATTTTAACTTCTGGCTGGCCCTGAATCGGTCAGGCAGTTGGACTGGATGACCCTTGTAGGTCCCATCCAACTGAAATATTCTAGTCTGGTCTAGTCTAGGTGTTACTGAGGAAACACATGGTTCAACTGATATTCAGAGCTGATGCACTTTGTGCCACTTCTGTTATATAGAATCATAGACTCATTAAGGTTGGAAGAGACCTTTATGATCACTAAGTCCGACCATCAACCTAACACCACTGTGCCCATTAAACCATGTCCTTGTCTCATTCCTACAATCTATATCAGGCCTAAGATTCCTTTAACCAGAAACAGATCCCTTTTTGGCAAAGATTACTCTCACATTCCTCAGTTTACAGAAGGCAGGAACCCAAGATTTATAAGTGTTTTGTGTTTCCCTCCCACACGTATACCTTTAAAAATTGAAGCTTCCTTTATTTTGTCATGTTTTTTCCCACAACTCTTTCAACTCTTTCTTTCTCCTAGAAAGTCAAGAAGACGCTCACAAACTGCAAATTATTCTTCTCTATTTCTGTCAAAATGTGCCCTCCAGATCATCCTCTAAGTGCTTCTGCATTGCTTGCTTTTTAGTGTTGCATGTATGACAGGTTGGGATATGAAAAATTTCCAGCAAATCACAGATCTCCAGGGCACCATCACTAGGACTCTTCTAGGGACAGTTCACCCTTCAGAAAAAAAGTAGCAGATAAAAAAGCTGATACTCTTCAGACCACAGTGACATAGCTGAGAATTAACGGCAACAAAATAGAACAACATGACCATTTTAAATTAAAAACAAGACCAATCAGAAAAACATTGCAAAACAAGTAAAATACAGAGGTCAACAAAGTGCTGAAGCAGAACCTGAGCACCTGAAGAAAAGATTAATTCTGCTGTAGCTGAAGGATGTCTGGTTTGTCACATACAGCTGTAGTGCTCTATAAGATGAAGGAACCAAAAACATTGCTTGCAAGCCAAAGGAGGAGGAAAATCTGATGAAGAGCAGCTCTGTATCCTTCTCCTTAAATATCAGTAGGAATTGTACCTTCTCTAATAAGCAATAGGCTGACAAAAATCTGAGAGACAAAGCTGTTCAGCAACAGCCAAACAAATCATTCAACCAGGAAAGGGAAGAACATAGAAAAATGCCCTGCTGCAGACAAGAAAAGAAATCAGAGAAGTGGGGGTTTGATATTTTGCACAAATATATGTGTGTATGTGTGTGTGTATATAAACATATAATAAACCAATTTGCCTCCAAACATCTAAATGAATTTCAGCAATCATTAAAGCAAAAGAGATGCTCATGGATTATTGTGACATGAGAAGAGAAATACGATGAGAAATGCTCATGGATTATTGTGACATGAGAAGAGAAGTATGATGAGAAATTAACGAAGTAAAATAGTAAGGGATTTTAAATAGTTTTCGGTACTGCTAATCGAAGTCAGTTAACTACTACACTGAAGTAGAAAGTGGCTTTTCTGTGAACAAAGATTACTATAAACACTCCAACTTCACTCAAGCCTGATAGAAAGACTTGAACTCAAGATGTTGAAACCCATCTGAGGGCAACATTCAGTTCTTAAAAGGCCAAATTACTGTACAAAGTCGTGTCTTCTTTTTGCAAGAAAGCAACAGAGGAGAATGGGCAACCTATCACCTGAAGGTGAAGG